>NC_056748.1:55754463-55776963 GCF_019279795.1 Protopterus annectens | reverse complement strand
GGACCTAGGTCTGACTCTAAACCAGTTACAAGTGGCGTTCCCCAGGGCTCAGTCCTAGGACCCCTCCTGTTTGGCATATACTTCTCAGAAGTACAGGCAAGCACAGGAGGACTATGGCTGACCAAGTTCGCAGACGACTGCAAACTAGGGGCTATAATTGACCCTCCGGCTGACACAGACATCCGCCAAAAGGGTCTCACTGAGACGGACACCTGGTGTCAAAATCATGGCCTCAAGCTAAATGCCAAAAAGTGCATAGTCATCCCCTTTGGAAAAAACAAAGTACCCATAAACTACCACATAGGTGGTAGTCCCCTAAATACGGAAGACGTGATAAGGGATCTGGGGACCCAAGTAGATAGTAAACTCTCCTTTGATAATTATATTGCCAAAGTGGTTAGAAAATCCTTCTATGTGGCACACCTTATCACAAAAGGGTTCGCATCCAGATCAAAAGAGGTCATTGTGCCCCTCTACTCATCACTCATCAGACCCATCATAGAGTACAATGCCCCATTTGGGATGTATCTTACAAGACACCTGCAACAGCTGGAAAGACCAAAGAAGTACCTCACCAAGAGGATCACTGGCCTCAAACAGATGCCCTCTGCAGCTTGACTGAAGAAACTCCAGCTGTACTCGGTTGCATACTGCCTACTCAGAGGTGATCTATGCCTGACATACAAGGCCATGTCCAACCCAGAACTGATCGACATGCTCCATCTAAAGAAAAGCTTATCCCCTTGAGCCAGATGCTCTGGGGATCTAAACCTCGCCACAACAATAAATAGGATGTGCTGGAGGGCTAGATTCCTGTCACAGAGACTTCCCATGCTTTGGAACAAGATTCCAATCTACATTAGGCAGAGCTCCTCGCTAACACTCTTCAAAAGAAACCTTGACGAGTGGATGGGAAACAGAAAGTTTACCCGGGGGATCACTTCAGTGGCTCTGCTGGACAGAGGCCCAGGGAACTAATCTAAGGGGGCGGCGAAAGCCAACACATTCTGGCTAGGCTTATAAATGCCTTCGGGCAGATAGCCTTGTACCCACCTATGAACCTATTTCTTCCCAATCCTTTCTAATCTCGTCTGAGTCCTATAATCATCATGCAATATTTTATATGCCCTACTAATTATCCCTTTAACAGCAGCTTCTGTTCTAGATTCTATTAAAGCTCTACCAGTGCTCATCTTTTGCTTAGGAAACTCCTAGTTCTTTCTCTTTACCTACACTCTAATATCAGTCCTTGATAGGGAAGGCAATCTCTAGGCTGCAGTCCAAATGAATTCTTGAGCTCTTCTCATTCTGTTACCTTTTATTCTCTTTAACTATTTTCTCCCAATACCTTAGTTGCTTTGCCAGTTTTCCCCAGTAAATTCCAAACCCCTCCTACCTACTCTGTGTACCCCTAATTGCAGTCATCTCTATTGGCAGAATCTCCTTGGTTGAGTTCTTGGAATACTTTCTACTACATTATGTCCAAAATCCCAGTCTGTCTTGTTTTTTTTATCTTCCCTCCCTGTTTCATAATCACCTGTTTCCACTCTGAATGACAGCTTTCTGCTTGTGCTATGTATAGCATCCTTAACTGTGTAGCTCTAAAATGCCCCTTAAAATCAAGTAATCTCAAAGTACCTTGTTCTGTTGGAAGGATACTAAAACTAAAGGGACTAAAAACATTTTCACTGTTGCATCTTGCCAACTATATCCATAAAACAGTGCACCCAGTTTCTCAGTTTTTGTGTTATCTTTTGTTTAGTCTCTTCCCGCATATCCTTAGCTGCCATAACAGAATCTTTTTATTCCATACTCCAAAAGTACTTTATTTTATCTTGCTCACATAAATATGGGTATTGCTGAACAAATTTGTGTGTGGGCACATAGTTTACAGCTATTGCCTTTGTTTTATCTTCATTAATAGTTTACAGCTATTGCCTTTGTTTTATCTTCATTAGTTTTGTATCCAAAAAATACTTGAAACTGTCTCGGAATTTTCTAGAAATGTCTTTTTCTGCTTGCATTGGGTATAAAATAATATCATCTGCAAATAAAGCCAACTTTTCTTAATTACCATACCAACTATAACCCTGAATTTTGGAGTCTCTTATTTTCTTTGCCAGTGGGTCCAAATATAATGCAAAAACAAAAGGGAAAGAGGAGACCTCTGCATGGTTCCTCTGATGAAACAGAACTTATCAGAGAAAAAACCCTCCACTTAAACTTTTGCCACCGATCCCTCATATATCCCCTTAATCAACCTTATAATTTTATCAGGGAATGTAAATGCTTCCATTGCCCTGTTCCTAAAATCCCAGCTTACTCTGTTAAATGTTTTCTCTGCATCAAGACCCACCAACAGCGGCATTTTCTTACATTCTGCGTCTCTCTTGACCATCATTGTTCTATTAATGTTATCAGATATTTGCCTCCCCCTCCATGAAACCACATTGATCCATATCTATCAGTTTTGGTATCAACTTTGCCATTCTTTTAGCTAGTATAGGTTCATAGGTTCGTAGGTAGGTACTAGGCTATCGGCCCAAGGGCCTACGTAAGCCTAGCCAACAAGGTTCCATGGCTTACGCAACCCAAGAAAGTTATTTTCCTGTGCCACTGTTGAGCAGAGACACAGAAGTGATCCCCGGGGTGTATTTCCTATTTCCCATCCACTCATCAAGATTTTGCTTGACGTAGATGGGTAACTTGTTCCAGAGTATAGGAAGTCTCTGGGACAGGAATTTATCCCTCCAGCATGTCCTGTTTATTGTGGTGACAAGGTTTAGGTCCCTAGAGCGTGTAGCTCAGAGGGATTTCTTTAGGTGTAGCATGTCCAACAGCTCTCGGTTTGACATAGCTTTATATGTTAGGCAGAGATCACCTCGGAATAAGCGATATGCTATGGGGTAAAGCTGGAGTTTTTTGAGGCGGTCAGTGAAGGGCATTTGTTTGAGGCCTGTAATCTTCTTTGTGCACTTCATAATCATTGTTTAGAACCAAAATGGGCCTACTTGACACTGGATCTGATGGGTTTTTACCATTTTCAGGCATTATAGCCACCACAACTTTCTTCCAGGATGTTGGTTCTTCTCCCCCTCTTAAAATACTGTTAAACAAAGCCTTCCAGATCTTGATCACTTTCTTCCCTCCTAGCTTCCAGACTTCCATGGGAATACATCTATTCCTGGGAACTTTTCTGTAGATTTGGTTATACATCACCATTTTTATCTCATCTCCTCCTATCAAACTGTTAGTAATTAAGCCTCATCCACTCCTAACCATGGCGTATTTAAGTCTTCCATAAACATTTCCATTTTTACTTTTTTCTTGATTGCCACATTTCTCTGCCTTGTACAGACTTTCATAAAATTTCCAAAATAGTTCTAATACCTCTACAGGATCTCTGGTTAATTTCCTTGTTATAGGCATCCTAAGCTTGCCAGCAACCCTTTCTACTTTCTGTTGCCTGAGCCTTTGTGCTAAAAGTTTTTGTACTCTGGAGTTATTATAAAAAATGTTACTTAACAGCAGTCTTTCTACACTCCTGCATATTATTGAGGTAGTCCCTTATTTTCTCTTTAGCACTCTGCAGTTGTGCCTGTTCTAATTTTGTGAGATTTCCCCTATTCTGTAATACTTTAACCTTTGTCAGTCCCTCTAAATAGGTCCCGTTATTTCTTAACCATATCTATTTTTCTTTTATTTCTAAACTGTTTTTAAACTTCACTTTAATCGTATCCTACACCCTGGCTATATTTTCAGAAGAATTTTCTATCTTTTCTAATAACTCCCAAATAATTCCACTTCCCATTCCTTAACATTCTTTCTTTTTAACAAATAGATGGGGAAGTGCCAATGTCTCATTTTTATTTCATTACCCTGCATTTTTATTGTAGTTAATACTGGCCCATGATCTGAAATAGCTATTGGGTGCATATCACTGTCAAATATTATCATTGCCTTTCTAGCAGTCAGCAGCATCAAACACAGATCTAGTGATCAAGTTTGTTTTTGACACCCCCATAGGACTTGGAGTGGACAAACAACTTTATATTTCCTTATAGGTTCATAGGTTCATAGGTGTGTACTAGGCTAATGGCCCTGGAGCCTTTACAAGCCTAGCCATAGGATTACCCTGGCATCGTGCCACCCGACCTCTAATTCCTAGTACCTCTGTCGAGTAGAGCCACGGGAGCGATCCCGGGGTGAATTTTCTATTTCCCATCAACTCATCAAGATTCCTCTTGAAGAGGGTCAGTGAGGTGCTCTGCTTGACATGTATGGGAAGTCTAGAATAGTTGGAGTTTTCTGAGTCTGTCCATATAGGACAAATGTTTAAGGCCTAGGATCCTCTTTGTGAGGTACTTTTGTGGCCTCTCCAGTTGCTGCAGGTGTCTAGTGAGGTACATGCCAAATGGAGCATTGTACTCAATGATTGGCCTAATGAGGGAAGAGTAGAGGGAGACAATGACCTCTTTCTTCCTGGATGCAAAACCCATAGTAATGAGATGTGCCACAGAGAAGGACTTTCTGACCACAGTGGCAATGTGGTGGTCAAAAGAGAGGTTGCTGTCAACCTGTGTTCCTAGATCTCTTATAACGCCTTCTATGTTCAGTGGACTACCATTGATGTGGTAATTCATGAGAACCGGGTTTTTCCCAAAAGGGATGATGACACATTTTTGGCATTGAGCTTAAGGCCATGGTTCTGGCACCAGTCGTTGGTCTCATTGAGGCCTTTCTGTATGATGTCAACATCACTTGGGGAGTTAATAATAGCTCCCAACTTGCAATAATCTGCAAACTTTGTCAGGTAGAGTCCCTTTGTGTTGGCCTGGACTTCAGAGAAGTAGACAGCAAACAGGACAAGACCCAGGACCGAACCCTGTGGGACTTCACTCGTAACTCATCGGCAGTCTGACTTGGAGTCAGCTACTTTCGCACTGTGAGTTTTATCTGTGAGCCAGTTTGCAACCCACCTAGTTATATAGGGGTTGATGCCTAGCTTAGTGAGTTTTTCTATGATTCCAGAGTGGGGAATGGTATCAAAGGCCTTGGCCAGATCAAGGTAGGCTGTATGAACCACCTTGCCTTCATCCACAGCTCTGGTGACTGAATCAAAGAAGTCGACCAACTTGAGCAGGCATGATCTACCCTTTACAAAATCAAACTGTGTAGGATCCAGAGTTTGGAGATTCCCTATATCCTTGTTTATTAGGTCCATGACAATGCGTTCCATAGCTTTGCATATCAGATTCATCAGATTAATGGGGCGATAGTTCCCGGGGTCTGTAGTTGCTCCTCCCTTGTGGAGAGGGATGACTGCAGCAGTGCACAATTCCATAGGCACAAAGCTTGAGGTGAGGCTGTGATTGAACAGGGCACACAGGTGAGGTGTCAGTTCACTCTAGTTCATGTAGAACACAGACGGGGATATTGTCAGGTCCCATGGAAGCTGTATTCTTGGCCTTGGACAGTGCTGTTTTAACCTGTGCAGCAGTAATTCTGGGTACCTGGCAATCTACTGGTATTGTGATTGGTCCTTTGGGGGGGGGGGCAAAGTTGGCACTGAATCTGTTGGCCAGTATATTGGCAATATCTGTTGGCTCGGTATAGGAGTTACCATTGTGCAGTAAATTTGCTTGACTTATAACATACCAGTTATCCCAATCCAAACTGTTACAACTACTTTCTCTGCATCACCCAAGTTTCTTTCTTTAAAAAGAAGCATACCAGTGCACTTACACCACACACACACACACACACACACACACACACACACACACACACACACACACACACACACACACACACAAAAGCACAGAAAATAGAACTTCTAATATATGAAATGAAAACCTAGCAGTCTACATCAAGAACTGGAAACAAAATGATCATGGGCAAAAATAAGGGATATTTTTCTGTTACTTTTCACTTGGAAAGTTTAGCTTAACAGTAGAATTTACAGTGCCATTTTCTCAAGAAAATTTGGTCTAAATGTAATATTGTCTTAATATTTTTAATCATGACATTTCTGTAAAGACATCAGAAAAAAGACAAACAACTTAAAGGGAAAAACAGAGAGACCTGTACGAGAAACATTAAAACAGCTTGCTATCATTCCACTCATTTCAGGTACCACATGCACATAAGCCAAAGTTGTCTACACCCCACCACACACACACAGCTTACAGCCGGAAGTCTATAGATCCTTCTGTGCCACCAGAACTAAGTATCAGCATATCTCTCAATCTCCAAATGCAAAAAATCTGGGCAAAGCAAAAAATAACAGGGAACTAAGGTCAAAAATTAGGTTTTAAATATTGCTCTTATAAACCAGAAAATACATGCTAATGCAAAACAATATAATTCCAGCAATTTTCTGTAAGGATATGAAGTCTGAAACTCAAATGTCTATTATTTAGTGACCTTGATCCCCAATGCTTTGCCAGAAAACCACAAGTTTATGAGGAATCCAAAAGATAAGAGGGAAAAATGTGGACATTCTGCAAAGGTCTGAACAGTTGAGATGTATACTTAGCAGCTGTTCAGCATTTCCCATTGCATACCCATAGCTCTGAATTAATCAGCAAGAAATCTGAATAGAATCAGGAACAAATCCAGAAATAATCAGAGACAATCATTGACACCTTTCAAGTATTAGTACTATTAACCTGAGACATTGACAGAATAAGAGTGTAAATTAAGATACATTTCCTGGTGTAAAAGAAGTCTATAACTAATTAGTGTAATTTTTTAAATGTAATTGTCTAGCGTCTCTCCAAAAGTCACCAGTTTTAGGAGGGGATTAAGAGAGACAATGCTAAACCTTGAGTCAAAATCAGGGACAGCTGAGAGATGTTTCAAAATCTTAGTGCAAAAAATCTGGACTAAGGCTCAAAATAGGAACAGATTTTAAGTATTGCTCTTATAGACTTAGAAAGCTACTAGAATAACATATTTGTGTCAGCATGCATTTTCTGAAGGATATGAGCAAGTCAGAAACTCAAATGCACATCATTATTTCATGATTTCAGTCCTAATTTGCCAGTTTTGAGGAACAGTTTATACACTTTATAAGCACTTACACGAGTGCATGGATCATGCTATCCCTAATAGAACCAAGATGTTATCCTCCAAAAAAAGGAAGCCAATCTGGTGGTCCTCTGCCATAAACAAACTCTACAACAGAAGAAAGAAACTGTTGCAAAAAAGAGCAAAATCCTATGACTGGAGGAACTCCCTGGTCAACCTCAGTAAGAAGCTGAGATCCCTCATAAAATCCTCCAAAGCTAGTTACGAAAACAAAATTGCCACTGACTCTAAAGGCAACCACAAAGCATTCTATAGCTATGTCAAGAATCTAAATGGGAACACTCAGATCTGCTCTGAGTTACAGCACAATGGCACTAAATATACAGAACCAACTGATATTGCCAACATCCTAGCAGATAGGTTCAGTGCTAACTTTACCCCCCTCTCACCCCCTAGAGGGCCCATCTCTATACCGAAAGAATGCAAAGTTCCTATAATCACGGCTGCAAAGGTAAAAAACACACTCTCCAAAGCCAAGAACACAGCATCCATGGGACCTGACAATATCCCAGGCTGAGTTCTACATGAACTACAGAATGAACTGGCACCCTACCTAAGTACCATGTTCACCGCAACAGTTATCCCACTCCACAAAGGGGGAGCCATGACGGATCCCAGGAGCTACCGCCCCATTAGCCTGACGAGCCTGGTCTGCAAGGCCATGGAACGTATCATTGTGGAACTCATAAACAAAGACATTGGCAATCTCCAAACTCTGGACCCTACCCAGTCTGGATTTGTAAAAGGCAGATCATGTCTCCTAAACCTGATTGACTTCTTTGAAGCAGCCACCAAAGCCATAGATGAGGGTAAAATGGTTCACACAGCTTATCTAGATCTCGCCAAGGCTTTCAACACCATCCCCCACTCTGGAATTATAGATAAGCTCACTAAACTAGGTATAAGTCCCTATGTCACAAAATGGGTTGCCAACTGGCTCACGGACAGAACCCACACTGTGAAAGTAGCGGATTCCAAATCCGACATCAGACTAGTGACAAGTGAAGTACCACAGGGTTCAGTCCTGGGTTCTCTCCTGTTTGGTATTTACTTCTCTGAAGAGCAGGCCAACACAGAAGGTCTTTGGGTAACAAAGTTTGCAGATGACTGCAAACTAGGAGCCATAATCAAAACTCCTAATGATGTGGACAAACTACAAAAGGGCCTCACTGAGACAGATACCTGGTGTCAAAGCCATGGCCTGAAGCTCAATGCCAAAAAGTGTATTGTCATCTCCTTTGGTAGAAACTCTGTACCCATGAACTACTACATAGCTGGTAGTCTACTTAATGCCGAAAATGTGGTAAGAGACCTTGGGACACAGGAGGACAGTAGTCTCTCCTTTGATAATCACATCACCACAGTGGTCAGGAAATCCTTCTACGTGGCTCATCTCATCACAAAAGGATTCTCATCCAGAAAAAAAGAGGTCATTGTTCCCCTCTACTCATCACTCATTAGACCCATTATAGAGTAGAACGCCCCTTTTAGTATGTACCTCAAAAGACATCTACAACAACTGGAAAGACCACAGAAATACCTCACAAAGAGGATTACTGGCCTCAAACAGATGCCCTATGCAGACCGTCTAAAAAAACTACAGCTTTACTCCATTGCATATCGCCTACTCAGGGGCGATCTCTGCCTAACATACAAAGCTATGTCAAACCCAGAGCTGTTGGACATGCTCCACTTAAAGAAATCCCAATCCCTCCGAGCTACACGCTCTAGGGACCTAAACCTTGTCACCACAATAAACAGAACATGCTGGAGAGATAGATTCCTGTCCCAGAGACTTCCCATATTCTGGAACAGCCTACCTATCTATGTCAAACAGAGCTCCTCATTAGCACTCTTCAAGAAAAATCTTGATGATTGGATGGGAAATGGGAAATTCACCCCAGGGATCACTTCTATGGCTCTGCTCAACAGGGGCGCGGGAAAATAATTTTCTTGGGTGGCGAAAGCCAGGGTACATTTTTTGGCTAGGCTTGTATGGGCTCTAGGGCTGATAGCCTAGTACCTACCTATGAACCTATGAACAGACCAAAAATGAGACAAAAATCAAGACATTATGCTAAAATCTAAATAATGATAGCTTTGCAGTTGCAGGGCAGAAAATACACATTGGCAGCCAATTGGCAGCTAAAGTCCTAACCAAAACAGAATGGCGACTTATCCCTTGTTTGGATCAAATCGGGTCACTAGTTGAAGGATTTCGAAGGAAGCAGCACTTCTTGTGTGGCTGTGTAGAAATGCCCAGTGCAAAACTCCTCTACTACAGTAACTGCTCTGGTCTGGACTTTAGAGTCTGTCCACGCAGAAACAGGGGGAACGTAAACTCCAATTCCTCTCTGCCCTTGACTCTTCAGCTGAGCCTGTCATCTAAAGAAATGCAGCAGCAAGTGTGGCAAGCTGGGTTCTACAAAGAATAAAAACCCAACGCCAAGTACCAACAGCTGACGGCCAAAAAGAAAAAGAGAAAAAAAAATAGTGTTGCAATGGTTATTGTGCAAGTTTTGCACTGCACAAAATCTCTGAATCCCAAATGCTATATCTCTAGCCAAGCAAGGAGGACAAAGCAACAAAGCAATGGCAAAATGCAAGTCAAATGAAGACAATGTGATATGCGATTCCAACAACAGTAACTTAGGTTCCTTCCAGACTGTGGCAGCAGCAAAAACGATGATACTTCACAACAGTCCACCTGGATAATTAAAAAATAAAACTGGCACTGATGTTGGCTGCAGCTGTGTTTATGGGTAGTAAGCAGACCACCAAATACAGCTGCAGTTTATAACTATTTATTGCTTTTTTTTTTAAAATCAACCCCACCACTACAGCCCAAGTTACTATGCATTCTGAACTCAAAAAAACTTTTTTTTTATTGTATCTTTGTTTTTTGAGCTATTTTAATGCCTCAAAATCACTCCAAGTGCTTCTTTTACAATTTTAATGTGCTTCTCTCAAACTGGCAGATGATGGGGCCTGCCTTGATAATGTGAGCTTGTTTTCTTGTTTTCATTCTTTCTTCCCAGAATACATTTCAAGTCCTCTTTATATGACTCATGCTAGACATAAAGAAGTGGCACTGTTTTCTCATGCCATTAAGATTGAATGGCAGGACTGTGAAGCACTGTCATCTAAACACACCTTCTGTAACAGAGCTGCTTCTATGTTTACCTGACTGAGCCTCATTTATGCATCTGTCAGAGTTTGTTCTATGCTATAAATAGCTGTTATTTATCTACTTTCTTTTGCTGCAAGTAGCTAACAGGCTTTGTAACAGGGGCCTTTTGTAGTTATAAAAGATTTGAAAAACCCTCCCCCATACGCTCATGCTGAGGTGTGAAAACTCTCACTGCAGTAAATGATCTTTGCTGTATGTTTACAAGTGACAAGTAGTAGGACTCAAACCTTAGTTTGTCTGCTACTTCCCAATGCCTTCAGTGGGAGGATTTTTCTCTCTCATGAATGATGCAGACTTAAAATGTGCTTTACAAAAAACCAAGTGAAAAGAGATGAAAAGGTGAACTGCCTTCACAAAAACCATACAATGTGTTCACTCTGCAGACCAAATAAGGGTATGAGACCCAAGCAATGCAAATCCGGATGGAAATAATAAAATAGTTGAAATAATCCAAGGTAAATGTAGAATGAATAAACCAGCTTTTATTCATTCTACATTTACCTTGGATTATTTCAACTATTTTATTATTTCCATCCGGATTTGCATTGCTTGGGTCTCATACCCTTATTTGGTCTGCAGAGTGAACACATTGTATGGTTAAAATGTGCTTTACTAGTTCCTCACTTATTCCTGACATGCTCACTTTCTTTTTCCTATTCCATATTTATTTATACTTTGGTAACCAGGAAAGTGAGCTGCTCCCAGGACCCTTTTCAGGCACAACTTAGGCTAGATTGGCAAATGTATTAACAATTATTAAATGCAATTAGCAATAAGTTCATAGGTTCATAGGTTAGTACTAGGCTATCGGCCCTAGGGCCTATACAAGCCTAGCCATAACAATTCCCTGGATATTTCTTCCCACAATATTTATTTCCGTGGAACCCTGTCTAGCAGGGCAACTGATGTGATTCCCGGGGTGAATTTCCTTTCTCCGATCCAATCATCCTGGTTCCCTTTGAAGAGGGCCAAAGAGGTGCTCTGCTTGACATGTATGGGCAGTCTATTCCAGAGTCTGGGGAGTCTCTGGGTCAGGAACCTACCCCTCCAGCATGTTTTGTTTATTGTGATGAGAAGATTTAGAACCCTGGAGCATGTAGCTCTGAGGGATTGGGATTTCTTTAAGTGTAGCATGTCCAACAGCTCTCGGTTTAACATGGCCTTGTATGTTAAGCAGAGATCATCTCAGAGTAGACGATATGCGACAGAGTATAGCTGGAGTTTTTTAAGGTGGTCAGTACAGGGCATCTGCTTTAGGCCTGTGATTCTTTTAGTGAGGTATTTCTGCTGCCTTTCCAGTTGTTGCAGATGTCTTGAGAGGTACATACCAAATAGGACGTTGTATTCTATAATGGGTCTAATGAGGAATGAGTACAGTGGGACAATGACCTCCTTTTTTCTGGATGAAAAGCCCTTAGTGATGAGGTGTGCCACATAGAAGGATTTTCTGACTGTTGTGGCGATGTGGTTATTGAAGGTGAGACCACTGTCCACCTGTGTCACTAAGTCTCTTATCACACTTTCGGTGTTTAGTGTACTGCCACCTATGTGGTAATTCACGGGTACATGTTTTTTCCCAAAGGGGATAACTATACATTTCTTGGCATTGAGCTTGAGCCCATGGCTCTGGCGCCAAGCATCTGTTTCTGTAAGGCCCTTTTGTAGAGTGTCCATATCATTTGGGGATTCAATAATGGCTCCCAGTTTGCAGTCATCTGCAAACTTTGTTAGCCAGAGTCTCTTTGTGTTGGCCTGTACTTCAGAGAAGTAGATGCCAAACAAGAGAGGTCCCAGACTGAACCCTGAGGTACTCCACTTATCACTTGTCTGGAGCTGGATTTGGAGTCAGCTACTTTTACAGTGTGGGTTCTGTCAGTAAGCCAGTTGGCAACCTATTGGGTGACATAGGGATTAATGTCCAGCTTAGTAAGTTTGTCTATGATTCCAGAGTGGGGGATGGTGTCAAAGGCCTTGGTGAGGTCCACATAGGCTGTGTGGATTGCCATACCCTTGTCCATGGCTCTGGAGACTGATTCAAAGAAGTCAGTAAGGTTCAGGAGACAAGATCGGCCCTTCACAAACCCAAACTGCGTGGGGTCCAGTGTTTTAAGGTTGCCAATGTCTTTGTTTATAAGTTCCATGATAACACGTTCCATGGCCTTGCAGATCAGGCTCATCAGACTGATGAGGTGGTAGTTGCCGGGATCCAAGGTGGATCCCCCCTTGTGGAGTGGGATAACTGTAGCTGTGCATCACTCAGTGGGAACGAAGCCTGAGGTGAGGGTATGATTAAACATGACACTTAGGTGAGATGCCAGTTCAATTTTTAGTTCATGTAGTACACAGCCCGGTATGTCATTTGTTCCCATGGATGCTGTATTCTTAGCTTTGGAGAGTGGGTTTTTTACCTGTGTGGCCGTTATTACCAGAATTTAGCAATCTTCCAGTACTGAGATGGGCCATTTAGGGGGTGAGAGGAGGGGTGAAGCTGGCACTGAATCGATCTGCCAGGATATTGGCAATATTCTTGGGATCAGTATATTTAATGCCATTCTGTTGTAGCTCAGAGCAGATCTGAGCACTGCCATTTAGATTCTTGACATAGTTATAGAATGCCTTGTGGTTGTCTTTGGAATCTTTAAACAAATACAAAATACTGACATAAAGACATTGACCAAGACTGCATGTGTTACACATAGCCAATGTGTGACAGTGACCATGTAAATCATTGAGCAACATTTACTAGAACGTCTACATTAATAATGCTTAACTATACTATGTTGTTTATTATAAATAATTAATTGTATACACACATATTACACACACACACACACACACACACACACACACACACACACATATAGTTTGTGTAAATGTGTGTGTGTATGTGTGTGTGTCTGTATATGTGTATAAAGTGCATGTGTACAAAAGCATGTGTGCGTGTGTGTGTGTGTGTGTGTGTGTGTGTGTGTGTGTGTGTGTGTGTGTGTGTGTGGGTGTGTGTGCATGCATTTAAACACAGTTAAGTACTTCTGATTTCCTTTTCTTGGTGTTTTTAATGCAAGGGCACATAGCAAATGTGTGTTAAAGTAAATTCAGCTGTATATTATGGTTACACTCTAACAAAGTAAGGACTGACTCAGTCAGTGGGAATCTCTTACAATGGATCTGCATGTACCAGGTATGCAACCCCCTCTGGAAGGATGTCACAAAAAAGGATAAAAGACCTTTTCATGAACACTATCAGTGTACCTAGTTGATAGGGTTTCCACCTGACTCTCTTTCTGCAGTCCGGTCTGTGTGGGGGCTTTAAAAGGGTAAAGGCATTGATAATTTACAAGAAATACTAGTTTCTGACTTTTCTCTAAATAGCTCATAAATCTTTGATACTACATTTAAGTTATCTTAACATATAAACTGTGATCAATAACCAACATTTAAAGCTTAACATTTCAATACTGAATTGCTGCTTATGTAAATTTGTCAGAAGAGGTAACAACTGCCTTTAAACCCTAATTGTGATGATCTAATTGCTTTGTTTTGCTATGAAAGGGGAGTGTTAAAAGAGAACCACACCCACAGACTCAAAAACATGTTTATTTCATCATGGTTTGGTGTTTCCTACATTTTAACACCACTCTGGGACTGTTTAGAGCTTTTCAGATATTATTATATGGACTATGATGTTTGCAGATGACATTGTGATCTGTAGTGAGAGTAGAGAACAGGTGGAGGAGACCCTGGAGAGTTGGAGATATGCTCTAGAGAGAAGAGGAATGAAGGTCAGCAGGACTAAGACAGAATATATGTGTGTGAATGAGAGGGAGGATAGAGGAATGGTGAGGATGCAAGGAGTAGAGGTGGTGAAGGTGGATGAGTTTAAATAGTTGGGGTCAATAGTTCAGAGTAACGGTGAGTGTGGAAGAGAGGTGAATAAGACAGTATAGGCAGGATGGAGTGGGTGGAGAAGAGTGTCAGGAGTGATTTGTGACAGACGCGTACCTGTAAGAGTGAAAGGGAAGGTCTACAAGAGGATAGTGAGACCAGCTATGTTATATGGGTTGGAGACAGTGGCATTGACAAAAAGGCAGGAGTTTGAGCTGGATGTGGCAGAGGTAAAGATGTTAAGATTTGCACTGGGTGTGACGAGGGTAGACAGGATTAGGAATAAGTATATTAGAGGGTCAGCCCAGGTTGGAAGGTTTGGAGACAATACCAGAGAGGCAAGATTACGTTGGTTTGGACATGTGCTGAGAAGGGATGCGGAGTATATTGGGAAAAAGATGCTAAGGATGAAGCTACCAGGTAACAGGAAAAGAGGAAGGCCTAAGATAAGGTTTATGGATGTGGTGAGAGAGGACATGCAGGTGGTTGGTGTGACAGAGCAAGATGCAGAGGACAGGAAGAAATGGAAACAGGTGATCCGCTGTGGCGACCCCTAGCGGGAACAGCCGAAAGAAGATGATGATGATTATATGCAATTTCTGACTCTGACCACATGGGGTCTGGCATCTTGAAATAATTCTGATTGTTTAGTCTGCCTCTAAGTATCCCATAAGGCATTGTCCATCTCCAAAGAATTGCATCATGTCTGCACCTTTTTCCCTAAAGCGCTTGCCAGTGCACCAATTTTACAGGCATTCACTGCTGTGTTACAGTCACCTACTTTTGGTTAAAATTTTATCCTTTTTCAGTGACTACTTCAAACACAAGCAGTATAAATGCTACAGAACAGAATTGGAAAGTGCATTTTATTGCTGTTTCTTCTTAGAAATGCTAACTTGATTTCTTTCGTGAAGGCAGAAATCTAGTTCTTCAAGGTATCTCCCCTCCCCCTTCACACCTAACTTCCCTAGCTGTTAAAGAGCTAAGGGTAATTTGACCATTATCTACATGTGAATGACAGCTCACAGCAGGTGACCAGACTAATGTATTGTTTTCTTGTCAGGCTTTCCTTCCTTACAGTGGGAGACGTTCTTTGCTGCACTCCTCCTGTCAAATTTAGAACCAAGCTTCATAGCACTGGGAATAATCCCTGCTTTGCAAAGCATCAAACTCCCACTTATTTTTCCTTCCTGTTTGGTTAAATAGCTAACAAATGATACACTATAAACACACACACTTGCCCCTAGCTTGCATTCACACACACACACACACACACACACACACACACACACACACACACACATACACACACACACTTGCCCTGTGCTTTCATACACACACACACTCACCCTGTGCTTTCACACACACACACACACACACACACACACACACACACACACACACACACACACACACACACACACACACACACACACTTGCCCCTTGCTTGCATTCACACACACACTTGTCCCTTGCTTGCATTCACACACACACACACACTTGCCCTGTGCTTTCATTCACACACACACACACACACACACACACACACACACACACACACTCGCCCTGTGCTTTCATCCACACACACACACACACACACACACACACACACACACACACACACACACACACACACACACACACACACACACACACACTCACTCACCCTGTGCTTTCATTCACACACACACACACACACACACACACACACACACACACACACACACACACACACACACACACACACACACACACACACACACACACACACACAGACACACAGACACACACACACACACACACACACACACACACACACACACTTTCCCTTTCATTCACACACACACACACACACACACACACACTCTGCCTTGCTTGCACACACACACACACACACACACACACACACACACACACACACACACACACACACACACACTTGCCCTGTGCTTGCATTCACACACACACAGACACACACACACAGACACACACACACACACTTTGCATGGATTCACACACACACACACACACACACACACACACACACACACACACACACACACACACACACACACTTGCCCCTTGCTTGCATTCACAAACACACACAGACACACACACACAAACACACTTGCCACTTGCTTGCATACACACACACACACACACACACACACACTTGTCCCTTGCTTGCATGGGACATGGGAAACCAGAAGGCAGCATTCACACACACAAACGCGTTGATTTGAGAATAAAGACTCCAGCATTAGATACAAAATAGAACCGAGCAGCAGCAGCAACAAATAATCATTAATATAACCTAGCAGTAGCAAACAAACATAAAAGAACTAAGCTAAGCTATAAAAAATCGTCAGCAGCATATAATATTGAAGCACGTGGTAGGTACCCTCACAAACAGAAAGCATAAAATATATCACTATGCATTGAGAAACTCGGGGCTCCCTAAATTTCATGGCTAGGAATGCATACAAACAGGGGGTCTTAAGACTTACCTTACCAAATGAAGTACAAAAATGCAGGAGAAGATGCAGGCAATCCAGACTTTCCAGGAGTCCCTCCAATGAATGCACTCAACAGGATACACTTACAAAACAAAGTAGTTCCACATAGCACCAGCTAGTTTTTATTAGGTTAAGAGTGGGCTGGGCAAGGCAGCTCTGACATCACAATGTGGGAGGTCCACTGGCTCTTCTCCAGAGCATGCAAATCAGGCAGTGCTTATGTCACTTTGGTGGAGGAAACATCCCTGTAGCTACAGCAAGAACTCTGGCAGATGTGACATCATCATTTAAGAGCCAGCTAGAGGATTTTCAACTTGGTTTTCAAAGAGAAAGTAAAACAGTACGGAAAGGTAGCAAGCCTAAGAGGTAAAACAGTTGAGTGGATTACTTTTTAAAGCTGCAGTTCTGCTTTTTTGAGGCTGTGTCAGCTAACAGGGACTAAAAGAGACAGCAGATTGAGCAATCTGCTTGAATATCCCACTGTTGTCCTTTAAGTTTTCCTCCCGTCTGCAGTAAAAACAGTGGAAAACAGTTCCACGGCTTTCTGTCTTTTTTATATCCGCTGCTGTGTTCCTGACATTAGCAGTATTAATTGCCCATCTAAGACTGACAGCAGTACCTGACAGGATAAACTACAGATTTAACTGTGTCTATAATATGTCATGCAGGTGGAGACAAATTCCTCTGCAAAGTATGTGAGAAGTTGAGTTTAAAAAAAGTAGGTGGGCTTACCATTTCTTTGACACCAATGCAAGGAAATAAAAGTTCTAAAAATTACAAGCAGGTTTCTGGTATCTACACAATCCTGGAACCATATTTTAGGGAGTAAAGAAACCTAACAATTTAGTTAAACTGTATGAGTGGGTGGCATTTTCCTTTAAATTATCCTTCCTCCTCTCTCTCCCCAGCAACAAGGAAAGGTGAGAATTATGTAAGTACAGAAAACTCCTGGAACAACCTCATACTGAACAGGATTTGACTCAGGAATGATTAAAAAGAGGTGACTCTAAACCAAAAGATGAAAGGTTAATTTTGGCGGCCAAGGATAGTGGACTACATATACATTGGTTTACAAAGTCCAGTGAACATGTGGGAGAAATAGACAAATGCAGTTTCTGTAAAACAGAACTGGACACAGTCACACATCTTGTTGCTGGGTGTGATACTCTAATGGCAGAGAGCCTGTATACCGAAAGGCATAATAATGTGGGAAGACTTTTGCACTGGGGATTGTGCAAACATTACAATATTGAAGTAGCTGAGAAGCATTCTAAACATGAGCCACAAATATAGAGAATGATGAAGTTTGTATGACATGGGGTCATCCATTACCAACAGTTTAGAAAATAGCTGCAAGAAAAACAAATAATTCTAGACTTGTCTAAAGCCTTTGACACAGCTTGTCACAACAAACTTCTACTTCAGATGTCCTCATTAGATCTCTCTCAGATATCCAGTATGTATCAGTCAGTAAAATGACACTTCATTCACTCTTCATACCACCTTGGTCCCCTCCTCTTTAACATTCTCACCAACACCTTCCACATGTCCACACAGCAGGCCTCCCTAATACAGTATGCAGATGATTCCACACTCATTTGCATATCTGAGATGTGGCACTCCTCCAAAAAGTTACTCAGGAAGCTTTAACAGCAATTGAAACATAGATTTTTAACTCACAATTCATGCTGAACCCCCCCCAAAAAAACACAAACTCCTACTTTTTCCCTCAAAATCCCTCTCTCATGAACAAACACATTTTAAAGTCCCCTCTTTTGATAATATAACCACTGAAGTCACAAATTATTAGGGATGACAGTAGATGATAATCTTAAATTTGACCTGCATATACAAAATTGCATAAGGAAAAACTCATCAAAAACTAGGGATGCTTTACAGAGCCAAAAACTTTCTCACCAATGCAAGTAAAGCTACACTTGCTACTACTTATCCCTTCCCCACACTTCCTTATGGTGCTCCCATCCTTACTAACCTTCAGGCAGCACAAAATTAAAACTTAAACAATGTTGTAACAAAGTTCCTAAATTTGCAGCAAATATCCCTTTCAGAGTCCACCACTGTATAGAACTAAAAAGTCTAAACTGGTTAGTGCTACCTCATCAACTAACATATGCACAGCTTCTTACCACTATAAAATTATTCAGAATCCATCTGCTTGTCCAGCACTAAATAACTTCTACACAACTATGTTTCCAATCTGTCATTCTGATCCAATAATCAAAAACTCCTCTCTGTCCACAAACTTATCAAATCTGATGGTCATTGTTTGTACTCGTACTATGTTGCTAAGGCCTGGAACTCCATATTATCCATCAGGTTAATAGCCTCTCTCCCATTTTTCAAAACTATCCTGAATGACTTCCTAGCCAAAAGCTGGCTCTGTTCTCGCTCAAAGGGGCATAAACTATATCCCTAAATATGAACAAATACCTCTTCATACCTTACATCTCCTTACTCTCCCTTTTTTACTCACTTCCTTACTTCTATCACCCCCCCCAGCTTTCTGTTGAAATACACCATAAGCCTGCTTTTCTCTCACTTCATATTACAATTCCTGTTTGTATTATAGTAACTTACCTTTAATTTCTCCATAAACGGGCTAACATTACTCTTCTTCTTCTTGGCTAACATTTCTCTCTAAATATTAAATCATCGTCATATAACTTGTATCTATTCTTAACCAATGTTTTCATGTTATATCTAATTTGGTGTAATTATTTAAGCTGTAGTTGTTTCTTGTATTATTTTTAAAGATTGTAAAATTATTGATCTTAAAATGTTTTGTAATAATTTGGAGCTTTTCATCCCAGGCCTCTGCTGAAAACAGACTCCTACCCAGTCAGAATTTCCCAGTAAACAAATGTCAATAAATAAATAAATAAAATAAGTATAGTAGTCCATGAAGAGAAGACAAACGTGGTAATGATCATTAAAATGTCTATACTCTGTGATTACAGTGTGATATGTACAGAAATAAACAAAGTCATAAAATACCAGGATTTGCAGGCAGAAACAAAAGCAATTTGGAATAACAAAAAGTAAATTCTGGACACATTGTGGGTGCTGCGAAGAGCACTTTTGGTTAACATTAAAGATTGAAATGATACTAATTTCTTAAACATTAATCATACTTTGACTTAGGAATGGGTGTCATTGACAAACCCAGAAGACATAGCCTCTACTTTCTTACCACCATCTCTCCTGTATGCTGCCTCAGTCTCCACTTAGCATCAAGTCTCAGAACTATCCATACTTGGGAAATGTTATAATAAAACAGTCACATCTACAGAGTGCTATAACAACAGAACACACCACTGCCTAACCCTCAAAGAATTAAACTGGTTAGAACTACCACAGCTTTGTCACCTAACTATAAAACCCAGACTTCTCTATTCACCAGAAACTTGCTCATCCCTTAACAACTTAATACAACACTACTCCCCCAATAACATTTTACAAACTAGATAAAATCAGTTATCTATCGAACCAAATCATCTAATACTGCAGGTAACGCTCTATACTCAACTACCGTGACTAAACTATGGAGCTGCATCCCACTACCATTGAACTCTGTTCAAAATGTAAACTCATTGAAGACACAAGTAAAACTTCACCTAAAACATCAATGAATCTGCTCCTGTACATCTGCAGGATAAATGCCACGGTTATTTCCACCATGCCATATCATCAGACCATTTCTCTTTGTTCAGAATCCTGAGCCCTACAGTTAATATTACAATGCATGAAAAGTTTTGGTAGCATTTCCCAGCTATATACATAGTTTTGTGACAATGTTTTCCAACCTCTAAAATTCTAATATAAACCTTCTGATAGTCATATATAATTGTCTTAGAACTTGCTTAATAACCCACCTGTTAATTAAAATATTAACATTTTCTGCCTTACCAAGTTTATTTCCACAATTCCATTTCATTGAATTTTTAATCACTACATACCCCACCTCTTAACCACAATATTAATATTTTTGCCCTGCCTAGTGCCTTCCATGATCTCCATTTCTTTGAATTTCTAATCACTAATCATAAGATCTGTTACCTGTTTGACAAACCCACAAATACACATTTTCAAGTATTTAGTGTTCAGCATCTACTGAATGCACAATTACCTTTTATACTGTAATAGTTGCCTTCATTTTGTATATATGTAATCTAATTAGCAAATGTTTGTGTAACTGTTAATGTATAATACTTCATGTTTCTTCATGTATATTGCTGGGCTCCCTGTTGAAATGTTAGCACTCAAAATGCCGAACGTTGATTAGCTGGAAAAAAGACTGAAAGCAAAGAGAAGAACAAATCTCGAAAAGGGCTCTTCTCCTTTAAACTTCCCCCTATGCAGTCCCCACACCCCCAAACTGTCATATACCAACACTCAGATCACTATCCCTCATAGAAAAGGAAATATTCCAAGAAATTGCATCTTGGACTTAGTATCTGGAAGTCTGATGTTTCAACCATTCCATCTCCATATTTCTCAATCCACTCTAGCAGGTCACAGTATTTCAAATGGTTACCGTATTGCTAAATGTCTGTTTAAAAATGTCTGTAATGTGTTGGAGCTTTTCTCCCCAGGACTCTGCTGTAAAAGTTTTTTTTGTGTGTGTGTGTGTGTGTGTGTGTGTGTGTGTGTGTGTGTGTGTGTGTGTGTGTGTGTGTGTGTGTGTGTGTGTGTGAAAACCCAGTCAGATAAACCCTATCAAAGCCAGTAAACAAGAGCAAAACAAAAAGAAAAATAAATTAAATCCTAGGAAAATAAACATAAAAGGTTAAGTCAAGGGAAAGAAGTGTCCAAGTAAAAATGGCCTCTGTTTAGTGCTATCCCTCTTTTAATTTAACTCACAAGAACGTTATCAGAAACAGACTCACAGTTCTCACAAAACTTAAATAAACAAACCAACACATTACACGACCAGTCAATTAACTTAATAGTCATTAAGTACAATAAGGTTAAATCTCTGTTTTATACATATCCCCCAAAATATCTATTTGAATAAGTTAAAAAAGCATAATTAAATTCTTCTATTATTTTTATAAAACGTTTAAGGTTTATAACATAATTCAGGCCTGGTGACTTGTCAGAATATAAACTTATCTGGCATAATGGTTCCTTAACTTCAAGTCTTGTTTTGAAGTCACACATTAAAGGGAATATAACTACACTGTCTAAAACATAAAAAGAAAATTTTGTAAAATCACAGCAAGCAAGTGAATGTTTGGTTAACGCATTCTTTAAGTCCTTGTTTTTAAATAGCTGTAACATGTTCATAAATACGTTCAGCAAACTTTCTAATAGGTTTGTACACATAAAAACTTGGACAAGATTCACAAAATGCAAGTTAAACAAGAAACAAGTGTGCCTATTTTTATTCCAAATCCGAGTTTTCTCATGCTGTAAAATAACAGAAGAACCTTCAACAACATATCTGCAATATTTACACTGCTGACAACGAAATGTACCAACACAAGATTCTGCTGAAAAGGGTTTTTATGTGATCCCATTCGATATAGCCAGTCAAACCCAGTAAACTAAAGCAAAACAAAAGTAAAAATAAAATTTAAACTAAAATTAAATGAAATCCTAGGACTACTCTGTAGGTATGGAAAGAGGGGTCTATATTATGTGATCGAAAGATCACAATAACGAACGCTCTAAAGAGCGAAAATGCAGCACACCAAAGTGCTTTTTGTGGGATCATGGTGCAATGAAGAATAGAATATTTGCCCTTTCCTCGCTGTAGTGTGATTTCGGATTTGCTTTACATATTTAGTGGGGGGT
>NC_056748.1:55656963-55751963 GCF_019279795.1 Protopterus annectens | reverse complement strand
TCTCTAATTCAAGTTGTTTGTTGTTTGTTTGTTTGTTTGTTTTAACACGACCAGTCATAGAAAAGATTACTGTATTCCCATTTTGTATTTTCACATGAGCTGATTCAGTCATGTGTTGTTACTAAAGAATTGGTCTTTTACTTTAATTGAATTTAAAAATGCTGATCTTGTAATGTCAACAATGTTGTTGTTGTTTGTCTTTCGGCTTTTTCCCGGTAAGGGGTCGCCACAGCGGAACTCCGGATAGCTAATGATTGGCAGTAGATTTTTACGCAATGCCGAGGTGCCAGCTCAACGCCCAACCTTCAATGAAGGCACGCCCATTTACGCACGCATGTCTTTCGAACACTACCCAACAGCGGGGAGGACATGCAGACTCCACACAGAAGGCATTCCCAAGCCAAGCCAAGAATCGAATGGGAGAACCTCTTGCTGTGAGGTAACAACGCTACCACTATAGCATCGCGGAATCTTGTAATGTAAAGTGTAATATTCCATTGTCAAATGTCACATGCTTTTCTTCATACAATGCAGCTTCAGTGATCAGTCTTTTCAGAGCTAAGGGTCTAATTGTTTTTTCCTGCCACATACTCTCTCATACTTGTGTTCTTAACCCAGTGCATCTGTTGTTGCCTGCCCCTTATGATCTAACAACACTATTTTCTCCCTCTTGCTGTTTAATGGCTGTTGACAATAAGCACATAATCATCATTTTCAAAGTCTATCCCCTTAAACTACTCAACAGGCTAAAAGCCCTTTGATAAAATTTGTTCTGATACTGCTTGCACTGATTTTAGTATCAAATTAGTGAGTTTTTTTTTTTACTACAATTAGTTTAAATAATAAAAAAGACAAAGACACTGTCAACCCTCATAGTGCCTTTTTAGGCAATGTCAGCTGATAAACCATCCAACATAATGAAGCAAGCAAAGAAAAATTTGAAGATGTTACTGATCGATGTTAGGGGCCTGAACAGGAAACTCCCCTCCTTCAAAGCCCATCTCACCCTGGAGGACCCAATACCATTCTCCTAGGTGATCTAAACTATCCGGCTATAAACTGGGAAACCTATACCACCATGAATACACAAGCACAGACAGTCCTGGACTTTGTCAATACAAATGCCCTGGAACAATTAGTTAGAGTACCCACTATGGGGAATAACGTCCTGGATCTTATCCTTATTAATATGGAAACATCTTTCACTATCCCTCGGGTATCTTCATCACCTGACCATAAAGCAGTCTCCTTCAAAATTAAACTAAAACCAGAGATCCCTTCCACCCAAGGTGCCTTAGAAATTTCATTAAGACAGGCTACCTACTTCTAAGTGATACATTGGCAAGCTTCAGATCCCCACCAAACCCAGTTAACTCCACTGAATACACAGAAATGTACACCAGCACATTATACCAGCATGCAAACAACTGCATAGATGCACCTGTACCCCACAGGATCAAGTGCAGGACAAACCCTAGAAACAACCCACACAGTGGAACCATAAAATCAACAAGCTTTATAAAAAAAGGAAAATTATTTTGACCAAAATTAAGAGTAATTCCCATAATGATAGAGCCCTTGTGACGGAAATAAAAAAAAAAAAAAAAAAAAAAACAACTCAGGAGTTTAATAAAATTCACCAAAGCCATGTTTGAGGCTAAAATAGCTACCCAAGCCAAAGACAATCACAAGGCATATTTTAGTTATGTTTGTAATCTGAAAAGGACAATGCAGCAATGCACTGAGCTGATTGTGAGTGATGTTACCTACACTGAGTCTAAAGAAATAGTTATCTTACTGGCTGATAAATAAATTTAACTCTAACTTTAGCCCTCTCTCCTCTCTGTCTATCCCTCAAGATATACCTGAAACTGGCTCGCCTCCAGCTATCCCACAACAGAAAGTCATAAAAGTGCTATCAAAAGCTAAAAATACTACATTGATGGGTTCCTGATAATATCCCTGGATGCATCTTAAATAGCATGAAGCACAATTTGGCTGCACCCCTAACAACACTGTTCAATCTCAACCTCCATACAAGTTTTGTACCAAGTGAATGGAGAACAGCTATAGTCATTCCCAATCATAATGGAGGACCTTCCACGGAACCAGGCAATTACAGACCCATAAGTCTGACCAACCTCATCTGCAAAGCCATGGAAAGACTTATCACATAAATAACCACTCAGGACATAGGAAACTACCAAACTCTAGACTTGTCTCAGTTTGGAGTTGTCAAGAGCAGGTCATACTTATTCAACCTGGAGGATTTTTTTGCATCTATATTACATAATCGAACTTTTAAAAGTTCAAACGCCATATGGTCGAAACCATATGATCAAACTTTTAAAAGTTCGAAAATGTAATAAAAAAAATAAACCAAAGGAAAAACCTACCTGAATGGTTTAAGCAGGGGGCAAACCCCCATGCACCCCCACATCCCCCACTCTTTAAATATACCAACTCCAAGATCGCACTACAGTGCAGAAAAGGGAAATCTTCCCATTCTGCACTGTACAGAGATCTCTGTTGAAATGTTAGAACTTTGAAAAGTTCGATCATATGGTGTCAGCCATATGATGTTTGAACTTTTAGAGTTCAACAACATGATATAGACCCATTTTTTAAACGTCAGCCAAAGCAATGGATGAAAGCAAAATGGTATACACCAGCATACCTCAGCCTGACCAAAGCTTTTGATACAATTCCTCACTCAGGCATGTTAAAAAGTTTTTGGGGAAAACCCCGGGATTTTTTAACAATTGCTAGGGGCCACAGAATTTTCCAAAAAAAAATTACTCAAAAGAGACTAGCACAATGGACCCGGGGCTGGCTCCTCCCTGTTTGGCAAACTTTCAAAGAAAGGTAACAAACTTTCCCCATTAAATTCCAATCCCCAACCCCAAACATTACTAAACCCAATATTTAGCCTTTTCAAAATTTTAAAAACAGAGAAAAAAGCCAAAAAAATTTAAAAAACAGGGCCCCAAAGGGGGCCAATAGGAGGCCCATTTCAACAGGCCCGGGGAAAAGCCACAGAAAAATCAGACATATTTCTTTGGGTTTTTCCATAGTAAACTTTTAAAACCCTACCAATTAATAAAAAAGGGTTACAGATGGCTAGAACCATAGAAACTGGGTTTTTAAACGCAAGGTACAAAAGACTTATCATGTCCCCTTTTTAAAACCCCTGCGCTTTGGTCGGGAAAGGAAATTAGAGTTTTTTAATGGAGGCGGTGCCGGCCCTTCCATTATTCCTATTAAAAAGCAACAAACGAAAGTTTCGGCTTTAACTTCCCCTTTAAATGGTTTAAAACCGGGCCTTTCCCGGGAGCATCCGGCTTCTTAAGGTTTTGCATTTTAAACCCTATTCCGGAATTGGAAAAGGGTCTTGCCCCCTGTTTTTCAACTGCTCAAATTTAAATCCCCCCTTAGACACAAAAAGAACATTTTGTTGCTTTTAAAGTGCTATTTAACCTTTAACATCACCCCTTTTAGTAAGGAAAACTTCTTTCTTTGTTTTTCCCCCAACCTTAAGGTCCTGCAACACTATGGGTCCCTCAAACTGTTTCCCCAAAACCGGCAAACCAGAAAGGGGGGGGTATCCAATATTTTTTAAGAAAATAATTCCCAAATAATGCATAAACACAAAACCTGGAAGCTGTTCAAAGTTGTTTGGCCACCCCCAAAAATTTGGCCCCAAAAAACCCCGGGGGAACCGGGGTATACCCCAAAACCCCAATCTATTTAAAAATTTTTCCCAATAAGAATGGGAAATAATTAAGGCAACAACCAAGTTTTTAATCTTTAAATTTTGGGTGGAAAAAAGGGTTTTTTAAGGGGTAAATTATTAAATTAAAGGGGCATGCCAAATTTTTTAAACAGAAAATAAGGGGGTGATAGGTACAAAAAATTTTGGGGGTGGGAGGGTTCCCCAAACATTGAAAAAAAACCCCCAGAAGAATTTTTTGGATTTTAAAATTTTTTTGGCTGGTTTTTTCCCCGGGGGGCCCAAGGGTGGAAGTTCTAAGGAGGGACATTTAAAAGGGTTTCCCAGTTTGGGGAAGGGGAATTGGATACAAAGAAAAAGCCCCCAAAAGGCAAGGGAAGCTGGTGCCCCGGGATCCCTAAAAAGGGTTTTTTGTTGAGCACCCTTATTTTTTAGACCTTCCCTTTATTGGTAAATTAGGGGCATAAATAAAAATGGGAATTTTACTAAATTTTTTGGCTTTTAGTTTTATTTTGTAAACCCCTGGGGAAATTTTTTTCAGGATATGTGAATGTAAAATTTTTAGTTTAGGGCTACCATCCACTTTTTGGGTTGCA
Organism: Protopterus annectens; assembly: GCF_019279795.1. NCBI lineage: Eukaryota > Metazoa > Chordata > Ceratodontiformes > Protopteridae > Protopterus > Protopterus annectens. The sequence continues at coordinate 55,747,637 of NC_056748.1, read as the reverse complement.
GGGGTTTAAGGGGGGCTTTTTTTTTTAAAAGGAGAGTTTTTTTAATTTTGGGGGGGAAATAGATTTTAGTTTTTTTTTTAAGAAAACACATCCATGAACGAGGGGCCCGTGTGTTTTCAGTTTTGGGGATCCCAGGAGGTTTTATCATTCTATTGATGGGGTTCCAGGGTGGCGAGGCAATTTGGTAAAATAAAAAGGGGGCCCAAAGGATGGTTAATTCCTTAAAGCGGGAGTTGGGGAGATTTTAATTTGCCATAAAAGATTTTGGGGCACTGCATGGATAAGGCAATCCCAAGCAAAACAAAGACTCTTTGTACCAAAGGCAAGCGTCCAGTCTGGTGGACCCCAGCCATAAACAAACTCTACAACAAAAGGAGGAAGCTACTACAAGATAGAGCAAAATCCTTAAGGTAAGACACCCTTGATCACTATAAGTAAAAACTAAGAGCTCTCATAAAATCATCCAAAGCAAATTTTGAGAGAAAAATAGCTAAAGACTCAAAAGACAATCATAAGGCCTTCTTTAGCTATGTTAGAAACCTGGGAGGAAACTCCCAGATATGCTCAGAACTAGTTCAAAATGATGTGAAGATTACTGATCCTACAGACATTGCCAACATACTGGCTGACAGGTTCAGTGCAAACTTCTCCCCTCCCCAAAGGAGAGATATCTATACCAAACAATTGCAGCCCCCCAAACATTTCCAATGCCCAAGTGAGAACTGCTCTCTCCAAAGCAAAAAACACAGCATCCATCGGACCAGATGGTGTCCCCGGCTGTGTGCTCCACGAACTCAATGAGGAATTAAACCCACAGCTAGGACAGCTGTTTGATCAAAGTCTTACCTCTGGATACGTACCCAGGGAGTGGCGCACTGCAACTGTGGTCCCACTTCACAAAGGCGGTGCCTCCACCGACCCTGGAAATTACCGGCCCATTAGCTTGACAAGCCTTATCTGCAAAGCCATGGAGAGGATCATAATGGACCTCATAAATAAAGACATAGGGAATTTGCAGACTTTGGATCCAACCCAGTTTGGCTTTGTCAAAGGCAGATTATGCCTTTTAAACTTGGTTGACTTTTGAAACAGTCACCAAAGCCATTGATGAGGGAAAGAGCAGTCCACAGCCTACCTGATCTGGTGAAGGCCTTCGATACAATACCCCACTCGGGTATCATTGAAAAACTCATCAGCTTAAATGTTAACCCATACATCACAAGATGGGTTACCAAACTGGCTGAGTGACAGAACCCACAGGGTCAGAGTTGCTGGCGCCATGTCAGACTCAAAGCCTGTCACAAGTGGTGTCCCACAGGGCTCAGTCCTGGGCCCACTCTTGTTTAGCATCTACTTTTCCAAGTACAAGCAAACACAGGAGGGTTATGATGACAAAGTTTGCAGATGACTGCAAACTGGGCACCATAGTAGAAAACACATCTGACACAGATATCCTTCAGAAGGGTCTCACAGAAGCGGATAACTGGTGCCAGAGCCATGGCCTAAAGTTAAATGCCAAAAATGCATAGTCATACCGGGGAAAAACAAGGTTACCCTAGCTACCAAATAGGTGGCAATCCACTGAGCACAGAAGAAGTTATCAGAGACCTGGGGACCCAGGTTGATAGTAGTCTATCATTGACACCCATGTAGCTAAAGTAGTTAGGAAGACCTTCTACATTGCCCACCTTATCATGAAGGGATTCTCATCTAGATCAAGGGAGGTCATGGTCTCCTTTACTCATCACTCATCAGACCAATGATTGAGTACAATTCCCCATTCGAATGTATCTGACCCGACACTTGCAGCAGCTGGAGAGGCCACAAAAGTTCCTCACCAAAAGGATAAAGGGTCTCAAAAATCTGTCCTATGCTGCCGACTGAAAGAACTCCAGCTCTATTCAGTTGCTTACCGCTTGCTCAGAGGTGACCTCTGCCTAACATACAAGGCCATGTCAAACCCAGATTTGATGAATATGCTTCACCTCAAAAAATCTAGATCCATCAGAGCCACAAGGGCGGGAGACTTAAACCTCGACACGGTTATTAATAGGACGTGCTGGAGGGATAGATTCATCACCCAAAGACTCCCTATGCTGTGGAACAAAATCCCGGTATATGTGAGGCAGAGCACCTCGCTGGCCTTGTTCAAGAGAAATCTTGACCAATGGATGGGAGATCGCAGATATACCCCAGGGATTACCTCAGTGTCACTGCTCGACAGAGGCACAGCAAAATAATGGGTATAGTTCCCATACTAAAGGTATGGCGTAGCCAAAAACAATGGGCTAGGCTTGTAAATGCCCTCGGGCAGATAGCCTAGTATGAACCTATGAACCTATGGAGGACCTTCCACGGAACCAGGCAATTACAGACCCATAAGTCTGACCAACCTCATCTGCAAAGCCATGGAAAGACTTATCACATAAATAACCACTCAGGACATAGGAAACTACCAAACTCTAGACTTGTCTCAGTTTGGAGTTGTCAAGAGCAGGTCATACTTATTCAACCTGGAGGATTTTTTTGCATCTATATTACATAATCGAACTTTTAAATGTTCGGACGCCATATGGTCGAAACCATATGATCAAACTTTTAAAAGTTCGAAAATGTAATAAAAAAAATAAACCAAAGAAAAACCTACCTGAATGGTTTAAGCAGGGGGGCAAGCACCCCTGCACCCCCCACATCCCCCACTCTTTAAATATACCAACTCCAAGATCGCACTACAGTGCAGAAAAGGGAAATCTTCCCATTCTGCACTGTACAGAGATCTCTGTTGAAATGTTAGAACTTTGAAAAGTTCGATCATATGGTGTCAGCCATATGATGTTTGAACTTTTAGAGTTCAACAACATGATATAGACCCATTTTTTTAAACGTCAGCCAAAGCAATGGATGAAAGCAAAATGGTATACACCAACATACCTCAGCCTGACCAAAGCTTTTGATACAATTCCTCACTCAGGCATGTTAAAAAAGATAAATAAATTGGGAATAAACCCGTATGTCCTTAACTGGATTGCTAGCTGGCTCACAGATAGGTTGTAGATAACCAAATTAGGAGTAATTACTTCCACAAAGAGACTAGTCACAAGTGGAGTCCCCCAGGGTTCTGTGCTGGGACCTCTCCTGTTTGGCATCTACTTTGCTGAAGTAAAAGCTAATATCAAATGGCTCTTGCTGATTCAGTTTGCAGATGACTGCAAGCTCGGAGCAGTTACTGAACCCCTATATGACTTAGCCATCTTGCAGGAAGGTTTGTTAAAATCATGATCTGAAATGAAATGCCAAAAAATTTTATTTATTTTATTTATTTATTTACATTTGTTGACCAGGAGTGTCCGAATGGATGGAGGTCCATTTTCAACAGAGGACCGGGGAGAAAAGCTCCACAGTTAAAATATACAGACAGTAGTTGCATTGGATTTACATAGTGATTAACAATTTGATTAACATAGCAATTAATTACAAACATAGTTACAGATGAAGAACATAGTACATCAGTAGACAACTAGAATCTTTATCTGCGAAGTACATAACAGACATTATACAACGATCCCCCCCATTAATATTCCAAAACGTGCACGCTGATTGGTCAGCGTTCACGTTGTAAATCAGAGTTATAGTAATGGAAAAAGGTCTGGTCGTCCGGACTTTTTCCATTAGTGTAACTATTTTTTTTACAGCAACGGAGAACGCAAGATCTCCGTTGCTTGTTACAACCTGTCTCGCCATGTTAAATGAGTTTAACATAGCAAGACAGCTTTTAAAAAAAGCAATGGAGCATCTCCGTTGCTTTCTTTAAAGTTGTCTCGCTATGTTAAACCCATTTAACATAGCGAGACACTTTAAAAAGCAACGGAGATCTTGCTTTCTCCGTTGCTTTTTTCAAAACTGTCTCGCTATGTTGAATGGGTTTAACCTAGTGAGACAGCTTTAAAAAAAGCAACGGAGATTCTCCGTTGCTTTTTTTAAAGCTGTCTCACTATGTTATACCCATTTAACATAGCGAAACAGTTTGTAAAAAGTAACGGAGATCTTACTTTCTCCATTGCTTTTGCCCACAGCTCTAATGTACTGCGTAAATATACGCATGCGCAGTACATCAGAACTGCCGCAAAATACCCAGACAGCTGCAGAAGGGCAGCAAGGAGGCATTATACAATGCCATTATTTAAGAAAAGTAATTATTTTTTTTCTTAAATAATGTCATTGTATAATAGCAATAACCCACACCTGGGTGTGGGTAATGCTGGATTTACCCACGGTTGGCTTTATTTGGCCACTCGGCTTCGCCCTTGTGACCAAACCACACCAACCGTGGGTAGATCCAGCATTATCCACACCCAGACGTGGGTTATTGCTATATTAACAATTGTTACAATAAGAAGTTCCTGCTGTATAATAAGTAGTAGGCTTATGAGCAACCAAGCTTGCTATAATCATGGTAGTTAGTTGGGTGGAAAGAAAGGTAGTGATTGGATGTAGTGGGTGATATTAGGGTGAGAGTTGCAAGGGCATAGCCAGCATGTTTTTAGGTGCGCTTTTAGTAAAGTTTTGAAGTGGGTGCATGATGGTACAGAGGTAATTGTGGGTGGGAGGGAGTTCCATAATTTGGCTATGGTGCAAGAGAATAGTGCTTCACCAGCAGAGTTATTTGCTTTCGTGATCTGCAAGTGATTTTTGTTGCTGGATCTTAGTAGTCTGGTGGTGCGATAGGGTTGGAGTAGATTCTGGAGGGATGGGACATTTAGTGGATGGTTTACTAGTTTGTGGGCAAGTGAGAGTTGATACCATTGAAGGAGGCGAGGGAGTTCAAGCCAACCCAGTTTAGCAAGTGAGAGACAGTGGTGACTATGGTAGGATGCCCCTGTGGCGAATTTGGCGATTTTGTTGTAGCAGGTCTCTAGCTTGTTTAGATCGCATTGCCTTAGGTTGGTATATATTGGAGAGGCATAAAGTAGGGCGGAGATAAGGTGGGAATTTGCTACTGAAATCTTTGCTGCTTTGGTGAGAAATTGCTTATTTCTGTATAACGCTCCTAGTTCTTTGTGGACTTTTTTTATGGTCATGGATATGTGAATGTCAAATTTTAGTTTATTGGCTACTTCCACTCCTAGCAATTTGGTGTGTTCAGTTGGGTATATAGTGGTGTTGTCTTTTGCTGTGATGTTAAAGTGAGAGTTGTTTTGAGTATGTTTGGTGGGTTGGAAGATGAGTAGTTTAGTTTTGTTTGGGTTAAGTATTAATTGGACATCGGATAACCATGTTTCAACAGAGGAAAAGGCTTCCTGTGTGACTTTTTGCAGTTTGGGTAGGGACTGGGCTGAGCAGATGATGGTTGAGTCATCTGCGTATTGTATGAGTGTGCCATGTTTGGTGGCAGAGGCTAGATTACTGGTGAAAATAGAGAAGAGTAGGGGGTCCAAGGATGGATTCTTGGGGAATTCCTATAAAGACAGGTAGTTGGGGAGATATGTCAATCTGCCATACAACAGATTGTTGGCGGTCTGACAGCTAACTCTGAAACCAGTTGGTGACTGATTGAGTGAAGGCTAGGTTACTGAGGACAGAGATGAGTTGTTTGTGTGGGACCATGTCAAATGCTTTAGATAGGTCTGGGAAAGTAGCAGAGGAGAGATAGCTATTGTTTTTATGCTGAAGGATAGTGTTAGTAAAGGAGAGTAAGGCAGTGGTGGTGCTATGGTTTGGTCGGAAACCATGCTGAGTATTGGAAAGGAGGTTGTTAGTAAGGAGGTAGTCTGAGACTTGAGAGTGAATGCATCTCTCTAGTATTTTGGGGAGTGGAGAGAGAATAGCTATGGGGCATTAATTGGTTAATTCTGTGGAGGGGTCGCCTTTGTGGAGGGGAATTATATGTGATACTTTTCATAGTGTGGGAACGTAACTTTCTGACAGAGATCGGTTAATCAAGATGGATACTGGGTAGGCCAGAGCATCAGCTGCGATTTGTAATGAATGAAATGAATTACTGTATCCTTTGGGAAGTCATCTACCCCTGGGAACTGCTACATCGACAACATGCCTCTACGAGTTCACCTAGGGGTTCAGGATTTGGGAACTTATGTACACTGTGAATTAACTTTTGACCAACATGTGGCTATTGTTGTAAAAAAGTCCTTGTATATTGCACAGCTTATAAACAAAGCCATTATTTTTAGATCTAGTTTTGTGATTGTCCCCCTTTACCCAGCCCTCATTATACCAGTCATTGAATATAATGCATCTGTCCAGTCATATGTAACAAATGGAGCCCCCACTGATAGACATATGTAACAAATGGAGCCCCCACTGACAGACATATGTAACAAATGGAGCCCCCACTGACAGTCATATGTAACAAATGGAGCCCCCACTGACAGCCATATGTAACAAATGGAGCCCCCACTGACAGTCACATGTAACAAATGGAGCCCCCCCACTGACAGTCATATGTAACAAATGGAGCCCCCACTGACAGTCACATGTAACAAATGGAGCCCCCACTGACAGTCACATGTAACAAATGGAGCCCCCACTGACAGTCACATGTAACAAATGCAGCCCCCACTGACAGTCACATGTAACAAATGCAGCCCCCACTGACAGTCACATGTAACAAATGGAGCCCCCACTGACAGTCATATGTAACAAATGGAGCCCCCACAGACAGTCATATGTAACAAATGGAGCCCCCACTGACAGACATATGCAACAAATGGAGCCCCCACTGACAGTCACATGTAACAAATGGAGCCCCCACTGACAGTCACATGTAACAAATGGAGCCCCCACTGACAGGCATATGTAACAAATGGAGCCCCCACTGACAGTCACATGAAACAAATGCAGCCCCCACTGACTGTCACATGTAACAAATGCAGCCCCCACTGACAGTCACATGTAACAAATGGAGCCCCCACTGACAGTCATATGTAACAAATGGCGCCCCCACTGACAGTCACATGTAACAAATGGAGCCCCCACCAACAGTCACATGTAACAAATGGAGGCCCCACTGACAGTCACATGTAACAAACAGAGCCCCCACTGACAGTCATATGTAACAAATGGAGCCCCCACTGACAGACATATGTAACAAATGGTGCCCCCACTGACAGTCACATGTAACAAATGGAGCCCCCACTGACAGTCACATGTAACAAATGGAGCCCCCACTGACAGTCACATGTAACAAATGGAGCCCCCACTGACAGTCACATGTAACAAATAGAGCCCCCACTGACAGTCACATGTAACAAATGGAGCCCCCACTGACAGTCACATGTAACAAATGGAGCCCCCACTGACAGACACATGTAACAAATGGAGCACCCACTAACAGTCATATGTAACAAATGGAGCCCCCACTGACAGACATATGTAACAAATGGAGCCCCCACTGACAGTCACATGTAACAAATGGAGCCCCCACTGACAGACATATGTAACAAATGGAGCCCCCGCTGACAGTCACATGTAACAAATGGAGCCCCCACTGACAGACATATGTAACAAATGGAGCCCCCACTGACAGACATATGTAACAAATGGAGCCCCCACTGACAGTCATATGTAACAAATGGAGCCCCCACTGACAGTCACATGAAACAAATGGAGCCCCCACTGACAGTCATATGTAACAAATGGAGCCCCCACTGACAGTCATATGTAACAAATGGAGCCCCCACTGACAGTCACATGTAACAAATGGAGCCCCCACTGACAGACATATGTAACAAATGGAGCCCCCACTGAGATACCTTACTAAAAAGCATACAAGGCCTAAACAACATATCCTACATAGACCGACTCAAAGCCTTGTCACTATACTTGGTACCCTACAGAACAGACTGCTAAGAGATGACCTGTGTCTCGCATACAAGGCATCTCTGACCATTACTGATGGATTCACTACATAACAACAAGTTAAATGGCACCAGAAGTACTTGATCTATGGATCAAAACCCCTTCTGCAACATCAACAGAATAGTTTGGAGTGAAAGGTATATTTGCAGAGGATACTACTGCTGTGGAAAAGACTCCCTATCCATATAAAACAAAGTTCATCCCTGTCCATTTTCAAGCACAACTTAGATCTACTGATGGGAAACAAAATATTTACCCCAAGATTGCCCCCTGTACTACTAATGGACAGATGCAGCTCTTAAATGCTTTATCCCAAGCATGCGTCCCCTCAAATTATCTATGGTGTGATCCCAATTATTCTCATTAGGGGTAATATGTAATTATCAAACAAAGGATGGATAAGGCCCATACATGACAATGGGGAACATGGAATATGTTATTTTGAGTACAATAAAGGGAAATTGACTAGATTTAGAATAGCCCACAAGGACAACCAGCCTAGTTCTTGCCTATGAACCTATGGAAAGCACAATTCTGTCCTATCTTGTTTAAAAGAGATAAAATGATTGCTATAGAATGTTTCAACCACGAGACAGGTTTTTGCAGTAAAGCTGGTGTCAAAGCTTTGTGCTCACCAGTGCAAATACTAATATCTGATATTTACAGACACTTTAATTTCTCTGCTCAAAGCCAGCAGAAACTGAGAGACTTTGCTTTATTTAGACATTGGTTATCCTCTCAGGCTTGTTACGTTTGAGCTTACTAGATGGTGAAGTCTTGAGAAAATTATTAGGAGAACCCTAGACCATTATCCAGCTCTTAAGATGTACTTTTTGTTTGCAGAGCCAAGATACACAAAAATCAGCTTACTATGTAATCATCTGTAAAGTCATGAGTTACGCATGATTTTTATATTTTGAAATATGCACAGGAAGCTTTGTGACAATTCACTGCACAGCTACAGATCCATGAAAGTCAGCCACTAATGCTCTGTTTGACTGCACATCAATCACATCTGTGCCAAGATTAATATTTAAGGCATGACTATCGCTGAATAAAACTGCTACTGTGTTGTTGAAGGAGCACTTAATCTTTAGCAATAGCTAGACACTACAGACCTTTGCTCTAACAATAAACCTTTACTGTGTATCATAAGACATTCAACATTGCTGGAGACTCTCTACTCTCATTCTGTGTCAGAACTCTGGAATGAAATCCCCGCACAGTTAAAACAGAAAACTTAAATAGTTTTGAAACTTTGCTTAAACAGCACCTATGCTAAAGATGGCTCTGTTCTTCCTGCTCAGGTGGGTAGTTTTACTCAGATTACTTTTCTCCAGCACTTAAAGTCACTTTGCTTCCCAAACATTTTGTATCCTATCCCTCCTCCTCATACGGCACTTATTTCCTAAGCTCTTACTTTACCCCCTCCTCTCACACCCCACCACTAACTACAATCCCTCCTATGTCCATTTATCTCCCTGCTCATTTCCATAATTTCTCCTTTCGTATCTCTCACCATCAGTTTTTAAGCTACATTACTACTTGTCTGTCTGTAAATTATTACTAACCTCAAAAAACACCCCTGTTTGATCTTTTCCCTCAGCCATCATCTTACAAATAGATTAACTGTTATTCTATCTTACTCTAATATCTGATTTATGTTGTTTTCTCTTGTTTTTTTGCATTAAAATGCGATGTTCATGTAAGAAATATTTTAAAAATTTAAAAATCATGTAAATAAGCTTATGTAGATGTTTTTGCCCTGCAATTATAAATGTATTTAGTGTGTAACTTAAATGTGGAGCTTTTATCCCTCGGCCTCTGCTGAAAATGGGTTTTACCCATTCAGACTTTTTCCAGTCAACAAAGACAAATAAGTAAATAAATAAAATGGCTGTTGTGTTGTTTTACTATGGTCAGCAGACTGGACCAGTATTGCAAGAAATGTCTACATTATACTGAGACAAGACAAAACATTAAATAGTGGATGCTGAGTGTCTTATGAGATAAAACAGTAGCTGACATGGCTGCAAATTACTGCAGACTTAAGTAAAAGCACAGAGGTCTTTTACAAGTGTTACTGTTAAGTTTGTGTTGAAGGCTTCATTTCAAATCCTAAAATTCAAGAAGTCATGTATAATATTAAAAAATAAAATTAGAATCAAAGGAGGTGGTCTTACATTAAAACAAATTTAATATTAAAATAAAATAGACAGAGGAAAAAAATTCTGACCCAGCAAAATAATACATGTTACTTGCTGTGACATTTAAACAGAATCAGATGAGAATGAGAAATGTTTTCTGTTCAGCAAAAAGGAAGCTCGCTTAATTTCATGTAAATATTTTATTCATTGAATTTATAGAAATGGCTAAATAATGAATACAGACATCAGTATTCTAGTTATGAAACTGCATTCCTACATGAAAAGATATTGCAAAATAAAAACAAACTGACTGCTTTTGAAACTGTCACTATACTGACAGTCATGGACTGCATTTCACTATTGGGCCTGTACACCTTATTCATTTTTTTATGAATCATATACTCTGAATGGTCCATCTGATAAGTCTGTTTATTATTGAATATATCCAGTGTGGTATATCACAAAGCATTCATTTACAAATTCATTAATTTCTGATTATGTTAACATCGACTACTTCCAACAAAGTTTGAGATAGTTAATTTTCTCAGCATTAATTCAAGTGCAAGACTGTCTTGTATGTCAAGTCATAATTTGTCATTAAGAATTTATTCGGGCACAGCTAAATAAAAATATCTTTGCTAAGCCTGGCATACACTGCTGAATACTAAATGCGCGCACCCTCTGTTAATTGTAACGTTAGTGGGATAAGGCTACTTTGTTAAACGCCAGCAGGAGACTTTTTTCTTTCTTTCTTTTGTGCTCCTTGAAGATAAGTTATAAGAACATAGGCATGGCTGAAAAGGAAAATAGATAACAGGAAGGATGACAGTCTAGAAAGGAGGTAGGATAGATTTTTCGGGTTGGAAGTTCATTTCAAGGATGATTGCAGGTAAAAGGGACTGCAAATTTCATTTTACATATTTTAAAGAACTGGGGATAAATTAAAGATGGGTAGAAATGAGGAATTAGAAAAGAGAATGAGGGAAATAGAGAAAGGCAATGTGTAGACTTCTTTTTAAAGTCTCCTTAGAGTTGTAAAATATTTTCTATAAGAAAAGTTGTTTCTTTTATGATAAGAAAGGTGTGCTTATGTTTAAGTAATTTGAGATCTAAGTACTTTGAAACATTGAAAGATAAAGTTATAGAAGGTAACTATATATAATTGCACTGGTATCTTGCTTGTTTATTCATTCATTTATTTGTCTCCCATTAGTCACACAAGTCACACAAGTGTCACACAAGCGCATAGAAAGCCTTGGTTGGTTCTACAAAATAATGATATTTTAATTAATTCCAGATGCTCTTGGTCAGATCTATTACTATCAGACTCGACAATATAAGTAGACACTGAAAGTTCTCTCTCTTCTAATATGCAGGCCCTTATAATTATCTACCAGTTATTTATATAAGTCTAAAATCACAGTATATGTGCATTTAGTTTACTTTGTTCGTTCATAGGCTTGGTGAATCAGCTGATGGCCTACGGGCCACAGAGGAATTTGATGCCCCGGATTCTTTGTTTGAACCTGTCAGTGGCCATAGAGTCATTCAATTCCTTATTGATGGTATGGATTGATGGGATGAGTTTAACTGAGAAGTTGAGTTTATTCCAGAGTCATGAATGCCTTTTCAGAGGTGAAGAGGTCAGATTTCACAATATGTACGATATTCATTTTCACTGAGGTTACGTGTCCTCTAGTGATCAGATCACTGGGGAATACTGGGGATCACTGAAGGGGTAGTCCAAGCAAAAGGTTTCAAATAGTTTGGGGTCCTTTAAGGTGTGACATTTCAGGGAAAGATATCCTCCAAGACAGATAATAAGAATAAGAGAAGATAAAGATTTGCTATAGCTGACCACTATAAGTCAAACCTTGAAGCCCTTTGTTTCTCTTCATGAAGCAAGCAATAATGCCCAAGGGTGTGTGTTACTGTAGAAATAATGCCCACAATCCTGGAAGTGTGTTATTTTGACAATAACACATATGCCCTTTATTGTACTTAGAGAATGGGTTATCTGCAAAATTATTTCAAATTTGTTTTGTTTTAACATTGCATATGTATGTGTTATACAGTATATTTTGATGTAAAATAGTTCCTCTGTCTAATGAATCAAACTTGCTTTAGTATATTTATTTTTACTAGAGGAAGTATTTTGCATCAGAAATGTAAGATATGTAAGTATTTAAAATCTAGACACACATACACACACGCACACACACACAAACACACACACACACACACACACACACACACACACACACACACACACACACACACACACACACACACACATATTCAAAAGCACAAGCATACAGACTACCACAGATACACATAGAAAAATATACAAATGCATTCAAAAACATAAACATGCACACACACATACACACACACACAAATGTGTGCGTGCACACACACATATATTGATGTAAACCATAACTTAACTGCCTAATGTAAGAAATCTAAACAGAGTCAGTAGTAATGTTGGGACAAAGGACCAAAAGTAGGGAAAGATTTTAAATACTGATCTTTTAAACTTAGAAAGTTAAACACAAACCAGACTGATAAAATAAATAAACCAAGGCAGTGGTGATCTCCAAAAACAGTTTATGTTAACGCTGTCATTCACAGTCAGTACATGAACTTCTTCGGACTTCATTTCTGGTAAGAATTTATTGTGCCCCATCCACTCGTACAGGTTCCTTTGGAACACTGTCATAGAGATTCTCTGTTTCCCATGAATAGGTAGCCTATTCCAAAGAAGCGGCAGTCACTGGGAGATAAATCTGTCCCTCCAGCATGTCCTATTTAAATTGCAGGCAATATTTAAGTCCCTGGAATGGGTAGCCCTAGTCCTATTAGATTTATGGATGTGCAGCAAATTCATTAGGTTTTGGTATGAGATTGGTCTATAAGCCAGGAGTAAGTTTCCCTAAGAAGTATATAGGATACTGAGTATAGTGACAGGGACTTTAGTCAGTCTGTGTACGGCATGTGCTGGAGCCCCTTGATGTCTGTATCGATACAGAGTATCATGACAGGGACTTCAGTCATTCTGTGTACGGCATGCGCTGGAGCCCCTTGATGTCTGTACAATACAGAGTACCGTGACAGAGACTTCAGTCGGTCTGTGTAAGGCATGTGCTGGAGCCCCTTGATGTCTGTAAGATACTGAGTATAGTGACAGGGACTTTAGTCAGTCTGTGTAAGGCATGCACTGGAGTCCTTTGATCTTCTTAGTTAGAAACTTCTGAGGTCTCTCCAATTTCTGCAGGTGCTTTGTATGGTACATGCCGAACGGGCATTATACTCCATTATGGGCTGGATTAGTGCCAAGTATAGAAGGGTTATAACTTCTATTGCTCTTGAGGTGATGCCTTTACTAATCAAATGTGCTACATAGAAAGCCTTCCTTACTACAATAGACACATGGTGGTTGAAGCTAAGGTTACATTCAGTTTGTGAACCCAGTCGCCTTACCACTTCATGTGTGCTTAGGATATTGCTGTTGATTTAATAGCATGACGGGACATTGTTTGTGCTGAAGGGAATGATTATGCATTTCTTTGCATTCAGTTTGAGACCATGACTTAGACACTAAATGCTGGTCTGCGTAAGACCCTCCTGAAATATACTGAAATCATTTGGGGATTCAATAATTGCACCCAGTTTGCAGTTGTCTGCAGACTTGGTCAGCCACAACCCCTTAGTTTTAACCTGAACTTCTGAGAAATATATATCAAACAGTAGGTGGCCCAGCACTGACCTCTGTGGCACCATGCTGGTAACAGGTCTGCTGTTTAATGTGGAGTCACCCACTTTGAAAGTGTCTGTCTAGTTTGTGAGCCAGTTAGCAACCCATCTTAAAATGAAGGGGGTTACATTCATTTTGCTAAGTTTATTGATAATGCCTGAGTGTGGGATTGTGTTGAAAGCCTTTATCCAGTCGAGGTATGCTGTGTGCACAGATTTGTCATCATTAATGGCTCCGGTCATTTTTAAAACAATCCACAAAATTTAACAGGCAGGATCTGTCATTGATGAAGCCAAATTGGGTAGGATCCAGGGTCTGGAGGTTGCTTACGTCTTTATTTATGAGGTCCATAATGATACATTCCATGGCCTTACAGATGAGGCAAGTCATGTTTATGGGTCTGTAATTCCCTGGGTCTGTTGCTAGGCCACATTTGTGGAGGGGAATAACTGTTGCTGTTCTCCATTCTGCAGGAACAAAGCCTGTGGTTAAACTATGACTGAAAAGGCACTTAATGGTAATGCTAGTTCAAGTTTTAGCCTGTTTAGAAGACAGCCTGAAATGGTGTCTGGTCCCATAAAGGCTGTGTTTTTTGCTTTGAAAAAGGCTTTGATGACCTGTTCTTCAAATATGTAGGATGGGGGATAGAGTTTGGGGAAATGTTTGTAATAGATTTTGAGGGGATGGGGGTGCAATTTTCAACAAACGTATCTGCTAGCAGATTTGCTATCTCTGTGGGGTCAGTGTGTGCGATGCCATTGGTCACTAGTTCTGCGCATGCTTGAGTCCTATCTTTTAGGCTATGTACATAGCTGTAAATGTCCTTATGGTTATCCTTGGCTATGATAGCTAAGTTTTTCTCAAAGAGGCACTTAGAGGATTTGAAAAGTTGTCTTATTTGCCTGTTGAGGCTGAGGATGGTGCTTTTCTAATCTTTGGGTCTCACCTTTGTTTTCATGGACAGCAACTTTAGGGGTTTATTGTAAAGTTTGTTGATGCTGGATGTCCACCATAGGTTCATAGGTTCATAGGTTAGTACTAGGCTAACCACCCTTGTGAACCATTGTAAGCCTAGCCAGTTATCCCTTGTGAAACTCAAACCCTGCACTTTGTGTTTGTAAGGCAAACACCTTAAGCATTTGGCCACCCTCCCAACCCTGCTTATTTTTACTTGGGGTTCTGGCTTTGATTCTTTCTGGTGTAGCCAAGTCTATACACTTATGCAAATGATTGTACAGGGCTTTAGTGTAAGCTTCAGTGTAGTTACCACTTCCACCTGGGGCTGGGGCTCAGAATTAGTTATTTATTTACATTTGTTTACCATGGAAATTCCGAACGGATACAGGTCCATTTTCAGTGGATGCCCGGGGAGAAAAGCTCCCCACAAGCAAAACAAGCAACAAAGCAAAACAAACAAGTAACAAAACAAGTAAAGCAAAACAAACAAGTAACAAAACAAGTAACAAAGCAAAACAAACAAGTAACAAAACAAGTAACAAAGCAAGTCAAATCTTTAATAAACATGAATAGCAAGGATGTATGAAAGACCAAGTGGGGTGCATAAAAAGCAGCAATACATGTAAAAAGTAATAATACATTTAGAAGTGACATTGTAAACATAAGATGACGTAGACATAGAATGCATTTATACATTCACCTAGGTGGGTATAGTTTGCCTTGGTGAAGTGTTTTAGTCTGATTTCACCCTTTGTGAGTCCTGGTGTTAGTGTCAGCTTGAAGGTGACTGATTTGTGGTCAGATTATCTAATGAGGGGCTGACAATTGTAGTAGCGCATCCATTTGACATGTTAGTGAGGACCACATCTAGTATGTTTGCTCCTCTTGTTGGGGTATGAACAATTTGTCCCAGGACATTTGATTTAACAAAGTCAAGGAACTTTTGTGCCAGCGGGTTAAGGCTAGCATAGGTTTCCCAGTTGATGGTGGGATAATTGAAATCCCCCATAACCAGAGGCCAATAATAAATGAAAGGTCATCCTTGACAAGGACACTAGTCTTTTACTATTTTGTCAACATTTAGCACTTGCCAATCAATACTGTTTAAAGCTGGTGGGTGAATTCTGTCAAACACCAGAATGCTACATTTTTTGACACTAAGGGCAAGGCCATTTCTACTGCATTATTAATGTCTAATGTTAAATGTGATTTGAATGGCAGTGGTTTCAGCAGGGTTAAGGATAATGGCATTAAGTTTGTAGTCATCTACATGTTTGGGGATTCAGACATTGCAGCTGCCTTGGCATCTGGAAAAGGTAATCCAAATAGGAGTGGTCCCATGACAGAGGCTTGAGGGGCTCAATAATGAAGGGGGCTATTGAGAACAGGAATCCTCCTTTTCTTAGCTGTTTTGCTTGACCATGTAGATAATTATTGGCCCAAGTTATTACAGCTTCATTTAACTTCAGATCCCTGATGTGATATGATATATAATATGATATATGAGATGATTCAGATATGATATGATATGATATGATATGATATGATTCCATAGAGGGATGTAGCATCAAGTGATTTAACCAGATTGAGGCAATCTGTATGGATATATAAACCTTTATCCAGGGCAGAAGCCCCACTATCAAAAACAAAAAAAAAATTATGATGTTAACCATACAAGATCTACATTGGCAAAACTATGCTGTCTTAGGTCATATAGAAAGACACCCGCTATGTCTGCCTGAACATGTTTCATCATGACTATCTTTCCATCACTTTGTACAACATGTACAAGGCACCGTTGCTCAGTAATAACTGCTTTATGTTATGTCATGCTTTAAACATGTTTTAAAGGGTTTACAATCAAAATGTGGGGATGCAATTCGACAAAAATTAGTTGGTTTAATGTGTGTTCTACCAATGCTCATAATGTTGAACGGAAAATGTATGATTTTATATTAACAAAAGTGAGTACACATTAACTATTATGAAGTCGATGTTTTGAATTTAGATGGAAGTACAGTGTGGATCAAGGAAATGTTCCCTTTTCCTCACTGTAGCACGATCTTGGAGTTGGCATATATAATATGTAGGGGGTGCAGAGGGATAATGGCTACATGGACTTTTGACACTGCAACTTCCGCAGTTCAAATGTTGATTTCTGTGGTTACCATTTCTGACATTTTTGGTAATTCAGTATTACCAAAGTCAAATAAACAAGTTGGTAATTTTGTTGAAAACTGTTTTCAGTTTCAACATTTTGATAGTAAACTGTTTTAAAAATCAACAAGATGTGCAACTTACTTTTTTTATTTTAATAACAGATCATATGTGCACAGGTTTCAGCCTAATATACCCTTCCAGATATGTTAAAGATCAATTATTTTTCTTTCTGTACCAATGGAATATTTACCATCACCACCACTACTTGTATTGACAGATTATATTTATCAATCTGAGGATATAAACCAAAGGTATATCTCAATCGCTTTATTAAAAATAGACAGATGGATCAGTTTTAGTTGCATGTTAAATGATATTTTAATTTTACTTATAAGTCAACTGCACATATTCCTATCTTCTTCCTATCCTTCTCCCAGTATCCACGGTGGTGCAGTGGTAGCATTGTTGCCTCACAGCAAGAGGTTCTTCCATTCGATTCGCGGCTGAACTGTGGGGAGTGCCTTCTGTGGAGTCTGTATGTCCTTCCCGCGGTCGAGTGGCGTTCTGAAAGACATGCGTGAATAGGTGTGCCTTCGTCGAAGGTTGGGTGTTGAGCTGGCAACTCGGCACCATAAAAACCTACTGCCAATCATTAGCAGACTGGAGTTCCGCTGTGGCGACCCCTAACTGGGAAAAAGCCAAAAGACAAACAAACTTCCTATCCTTCTCCCAGTAAAAAGGTCTGCATTCTTTTATAGGATCATAGGGTCATAGGAGATTATTAGGCTAATGGCTTAAGGGCCCTTACAAGGCTAGCCAATATAACCTGATTTTACCCAATATATGGCACCTAAGGGCAAGAGAATGACATGGATTTGTGCCTGTGCATTGAGTATCTTACAGACTGCTCCAGTCCATAAAGGATACAGGCACTACTCCAGGTGTGAATTTGCAATTCCCCATCCACTGATCCAAACTGTGTTTGAAGATGGCAAGGAAGAGCTCTGCTTAATGTGAAGAGGAAGCTTGTTCTAAAGAATGGGCAATCTCTGAGACATATATCTGTCTCTCCAGAATGTTTTTTTTTTGAGCCGCTGACTAAATTTAGATCCCTAGATTGGGTGACTCTCATGCTGTTTGACTTGCAAATGTGTAACAGCTCCATCAGGGCTGGATTTGTGAGTGCCTTGTAGGTCAGGCATAGGTCACCCCTTAATAATTGGTTGGAGACAGAGTAAAAAGTTAGGACTTTTAGTCTATCTGCATAGTTCATGTTCTTTACACCCTGCATTTTCTTTGTGAGGAACCTCTGAGCTTGATCAAGCTCTGAAAGTGCCTAGTCAAGTACATGCCAAATGGCACACTGTACTCAGTTATTGGCCTAATGAAGGATGAGTGCAGTCAGACTATAATTTCCTTGGATCTGGATGTCATACCTTTACTTCTACATTATGCTACATAGAAGGACATCCTCACCACTATGGACAGGTCTATTTCAAAACAATGAATGAATATAATGTTGAACCACAAAACATTGCGACCATAATGGTGAAAACACATAACACTGAAAACTTAGAACAATGAAACCACATATCATTGCAAATTTCAATCATCGCATCCCATAGCATCGAATGTTACAGTTCACACATTAGTAATACCTCCTCCACCTCAAACATAACTGAACTGACAGACACACTTGTTTCAACGTTTCTGCAGGGAAGCAAACCCCTCACACCCCCTGCAAATTAAATATACCAACTCCAAGATCACACTACTGTGGAGACAAGGTAAATTTCCCATTCCCCACTGTGTTGCAATCTCCTCTGTTTTCCTGACAACATATACAAACAGCCAAAATAAAAATGTACTCCCCTTCTCACTTATACTATCACTTTCCACAACACTAACATTACTTCTTTCAAAGTAATAACTCTATCACTCAAACACAATAATGCTTAACTGTTATCTGATAAACTTTTACTATACAACCTGAGAACTTCTCTTAAACTGCAAAACATACCATCTGCCATGCTTGCTTACTACATACTACAACTTCTTAAAGTAATACCATAAAATTAACACTTTAAACTATAACCATGTAACACTTTCAATGATATAAGGCTCAATGATTTAAATTTTCATTGTTATGTAATTTCAATGTTCTAACTTTTCAATGTTCTGAATTTTGGATGTCATGGTCTCATTGTTTTGTGGTTCAACGTTATAGTACTTCAGTGTTTTGAATTAGACCCCTATGGGCACACGGCTGTCAAATTTCAGGCTACTATCTATCTGTGTACCTAGATCTTTCACCTCTGAGTCTACACTTAGGCCATGTTGTTGATGTTATAATTTTTAGCAGTATTTGACTTTCCAAAGGGTATGATAATGCAATTATCTTGCATTTAGTTTAGCCCATGGTTCTGGCACCAACCATTTGTCTGATCTACGCCCTCCTGAAGGATATCTACATCACTGGGGGATTCAGTGACTGTCCCCAGCTTCCAGTAATCATCAAACGTCACCATCCAGGGCCTTCCATGTTTGCCTTGGCTTCAGAGAAGTATATTCCAAACAGGAGTGATCCCAGTACTGAGCCCTGTGGCACACCACTAGTAACTGGTCTGGTCCCAGCACTGAGCCCCATGGCACACCACTAGTAACTGGTCTGGTCCCAGTACTGAGCCCTGTGGCACACCACTAGTAACTGGTCTGGTGTCAGTACTGAGCCCTGTGGCACACCACTAGTAACTGGTCTGGTGTCAGTACTGAGCCATGTGGCACACCACTAGTAACTAGTCCGGTCCCAGTACTGAGCCCTGTGGCACACCACTAGTAACTGGTCTAGTCCCAGTACTGAGTCCCATGGCACACCACTAGTAACTGGCCACTTGCAGGATCTGGATTCACCCACTTTAACTATATGTGTCCTGTCTGTGAGCCAATTGGCTATCATTCTAGTGATGCAGGGATTCATGCCAGTTTTGTACGTTTATTTATAATACCTGAGTGGGGAATTGCGTCAAATGCCTTGGTCAGGTCAGGGTAGGTGGTATGTACTGTTGTACCCTCATCTATGTCCTTAGTGACTGTCTCAAAGAAATCTACCAAATTCTGTAGGCATGACCTGCCCTTGACAATGCCAAATTGTGTCAGGTCCAGTGTGTTTGGAGGTTTCCTACGTCATTATTTATCAGGTCCATAATTATTCTTTTTATGGCCTCACATATAAGACCAGGCAAACTTAAGGTTCTATAATTTTCCATGTCTGTAGATGATCCCTCTTTATGCAGAGGGATGACTGTTGCTGTCCTCCACTCTATTGGGACAAAGCCAGTCCAGAGGCCATGGTTAAATAGAGATCCTAATGAGCCTGATAAATCTTGATTTAAGGTATTTAAGAGGTAACCTGGTATATTGTCAGGCCACACTTAAGCCATGGTTTTAACTTTAGAGAGCACAGTGGCAACCTGTTCTTTTGGTAATAATTGACGTTGGTATGGTGGAGGGTATTTCTTGAGAAGAACTGGGGGTGATGGGTGTCGCTCGTCTTGTGTATTCAAATAAGACTATGAGGCTGGGTGTTCATTTAAGTCATTTATTACACACAAGTACATCAGGATGGATTACTGGAACATACAACTTAAATGAACTAACTAACTGACTCACTGCTACACATATGCATGCTTTCATGTCGGCTGCTCACTCAAAATGGCGCTCTTGCTTACACATGCTCAGTACTTATTTGCATGTGCCCATAGACTGGAATGGCTCTTAACGGTACACAGACAGTCTGATCTACATCCTCCCTCTTTGACTACTCTGTCATACAATGAAAAATGATAATTAGATAAGTATGCAAATTATACAGACATATAGAAACAGCAACAATCATGCCCAGGTAGCTGTGTATTTGGGATTAGGTCTTGAGATACAACCTCACCAAATAACATAGTAATTAGAACTGGGTTTAGCAATAGAGAGAGTCACTAGGGAATGTTCTTCTTGAGGATTTTCAGGGACACTTTCAGGAACGGGAACAGATGATTAAATGTTCTCTGTAACAGGAACATTAGACAAATCACTCTGAGAATTAGAGTCTCCATTACAGGCAAGATGTTGTAACACTGGCTTGGACACCGGTAGTAAATGCTTTCGTCCATTACAGGCAGGATGTTGTAACGCTGGCTTGGACACCGGTAGTAAATGCTTTCATCCATTACAGGCAAGATGTTGTAACACTGGCTTGGACACCGGTAGTAAATGCTTTCGTCCATTACAGGCAGGATGTTGTAACGCTGGCTTGGACACCGGTAGTAAATGCTTTCGTCCATTACAGGCAGGATGTTGTAACGCTGGCTTGGACACCGGTAGTAAATGCTTTCATCCATTACAGGCAAGATGTTGTAACACTGGCTTGGACACCGGTAGTAAATGCTTTCGTCCATTACAGGCAGGATGTTGTAACACTGGCTTGGACGCCGGTAGTAAATGCTTTCGTCCATTACAGGCAGGATGTTGTAACGCTGGCTTGGACACCGGTAGTAAATGCTTTCATCCATTACAGGCAGGATGTTGTAACTCTGGCTTGGACACCAGTAGTAAATGCTTTCGTCCATTACAGGCAGGATGTTGTAACGCTGGCTTGGACACCGGTAGTAAATGCTTTCGTCCATTACAGGCAGGATGTTGTAATGCTGGCTTGAACACCAGTAGTAAATGCTTTCGTCCATTACAGGCAAGATGTTGTAACGCTGGCTTGGACACCAGTAGTAAATGCTTTCGTCCATTACAGGCAGGATGTTGTAACGCTGGCTTGGACACCGGTAGTAAATGCTTTCTTCCATTACAGGCAGGATGTTGTAACACTGGCTTGGACACCGGTAGTAAATGCTTTCGTCCATTACAGGCAGGATGTTGTAACGCTGGCTTGAACACCAGTAGTAAATGCTTTCGTCCATTACAGGCAAGATGTTGTAACGCTGGCTTGGACACCAGTAGTAAATGCTTTCGTCCATTACAGGCAGGATGTTGTAATGCTGGCTTGGACACCGGTAGTAAATGCTTTCAATTCCATTACAGGCAGGATGTTGTAACGCTGGCTTGGACACCGGTAGTAAATGCTTTCGTCCATTACAGGCAAGATGTTGTAACGCTGGCTTGGACACCAGTAGTAAATGCTTTCGTCCATTACAGGCAGGATGTTGTAACGCTGGCTTGGACACCGGTAGTAAATGCTTTCGTCCATTACAGGCAAGATGTTGTAACGCTGGCTTGGACACCGGTAGTAAATGCTTTCGTCCATTACAGGCAAGATGTTGTAACACTGGCTTGGACACCGGTAGTAAATGCTTTCGTCCATTACAGGCAAGTTGTTGTAACGCTGGCTTGGACACCAGTAGTAAATGCTTTCGTCCATTACAGGCAGGATGTTGTAACGCTGGCTTGGACACCGGTAGTAAATGCTTTCGATTCCATTACAGGCAGGATGTTGTAACACCGGCTTGGACACCGGTAGTAAATGCTTTTGATTCCATTACAGGCAGGATATTGTAATGCTGGCTTGGACACCGGTAGTAAATGCTTTCGTCCATTACAGGCAAGATATTGTAACGCTGGCTTGGACACCGGTAGTAAATGTTTTCGTCCATTACAGGCAAGATGTTGTAACACTGGCTTGGACACCGGTAGTAAATGCTTTCGTCCATTACAGGCAAGATGTTGTAACGCTGGCTTGGACACCGGTAGTAAATGCTTTCAATTCCATTACAGGCAGGATGTTGTAATGCTGGCTTGGATGCCGGTAGTAAATGCTTTCGTCCATTACAGGCAGGATGTTGTAACGCTGGCTTGGATGCCGGTAGTAAATGCTTTCGATTCCATTACAGGCAGGATGTTGTAACGCTGGCTTGGACACCGGTAGTAAATGCTTTCGTCCATTACAGGCAGGATGTTGTAACACTGGCTTGGACACCGGTAGTAAATGCTTTCGTCCATTACAGGCAGGATGTTGTAACGCTGGCTTGGACGCCGGTAGTAAATGCTTTCGTCCATTACAGGCAGGATGTTGTAACACTGGCTTGGACGCTGGTAGTAAATGCTTTCGTCCATTACAGGCAGGATGTTGTAACGCTGGCTTGGACACCGGTAGTAAATGCTTTCGGCCATTACAGGCAGGATGTTGTAACGCTGGCTCGGACGCCGGTAGTAAATGCTTTCGTCCATTACAGGCAAGATGTTGTAACGCTGGCTTGGACGCCGGTAGTAAATGCTTTCGTCCATTACAGGCAAGATGTTGTAACACTGGCTTGGACGCTGGTAGTAAATGCTTTCGATTCCATTACAGGCAGGATGTTGTAATGCTGGCTTGGACGCCGGTAGTAAATGCTTTCGTCCATTACAGGCAGGATGTTGTGACGCTGGCTTGGACGCCGGTAGTAAATGCTTTCGATTAAACCTGATTTCCTTCCTTTGCAACTAAACGATGTACGATCTCGAAACCTCACACAAATGTTTCACAAGTCCTATTCAGTCAAATCATTTTGCTGTCTGCATCCTCACTATCTCTCCTTCTTTCAAGGGATTCAGAGGCTTGCTGGTTTTGTCGTAGTAGGACTTTTGGGACAAACTCTTCTTTAGGAGTTGAGCTTTTACCACTTTGTTGTTTTTGGCACTTGGAATCAACAAATTCTTACTGATTGGTAGTGTGGTCCTGGTTTGTCTTGACATTAACCTCTGCGCAGGTAAGCCAAGTAGATTGTTAATAGGAATGATCTGGAGATTAAGCAGATTTAGAAAAATATTGTTATTGTCTTGTTTAGACTTCTCCAACAGTTGCTTTGTACTGCACGTTCGGCCAAGCCGTTACACTGTGGGCATTCATGAGTCTCAAGTTTCAGCAAATCTTTTGAACTAGTGACTTGTAAACTGTACACCATTGTCAGAAATGAGTTTGTACGGGCTACCATGGACAGAAAAATGTCTCTTCAACTTCAGAATGACAGTGCAGGATATGAGGTTAGGAAGTAGATCAATCTCAAACCAATTTGAATATGAGTGTACTAATGCCAAGTAATGTTGACATTCCATTCAAAAATGTAGCTATTAATACAAGTTCCTGGTACCAGAGTGATATAAAACCACCAAGAAAAAAGTTATCACTCCTGCTGTAGCACAGACCAGACTCACAAGTGTAGCAGTTGACTGGTTATTTGAAGTTTTTTGGATGTATTTTACTCACTGATTTTTGCTATACTGCTGTGTTCTACTTGATTTGTGTAACTAAAACAGTGCTGCTACACTTGTGAGTCTGGTCTGCGCTACAGCAGGAGTGATAAAAATGTAGCTGTTGTCAACCACGGTAATTCAGGAATCTGGCTTAACTCAAGTGGTTCTTTTTGTTGATGCGATTTAGTACTATTACAAACAGAACAATCTGAGAGTTCTTTCTCAATGTCTTTTGACATGGAAGGCCAAAATACTAGTCCTCTCACCCTTCTTTTGGTAGAATCAGTTCCTGGGTGGCGACAATGCAAAATTTTAATATATTCTTGTCGCAAGGATTTTGGGACAATCACCTTTGGACCTTTCATGATGATACCACCTTCCATCAAAATTTCATCTCTATGGAAAATACTGCTGCACATCTGGTGGCAAATAAGATTGTTTTGACAGCCATCCTCGACTGATAAAGTGGTTGAGCTTCTGAAGAATGGGATCTGAAGCTATGTGAGTTCTAAGCTTGTCAAGACATGTGGAAGAAACATTTCTCACTTCCATGACTTAAAAATCAGGTTTCTCATTTTGATGTTGTTCGGTGGTTTCCTGGGCAATCTGGATAAAATATCAGCAAAATAAAGAAGATTGCCTTTTGTGTAGACAAGACTGAAATTGTACTTTTGCAATTTTAACATCATGCATTGCAATCTCACAGGGGCTGTGTGCATTGTTTTTTTTTTTTCAAAATAGTGACCAAAGGTTGGTGGTCAGTCTTAATTTGAATAGGTCACCCATAAATATTATCATAGAACTTTGGAGATGCAAACACACTTGTCAGCAGCTCTTTCTCTATCTGAGCATATTTCATCTCAGTCTGGGTTAGAGTTCTGGATGTATAGGCTGCTGGTCTGCCCTCTTGAAGAATGAGTGCTCCAAGACCAAACTTTAAGGCATCACAAGAAAGAGGTACAAGTTTGTGAATATCATAATATCTTAAGGTGGGTGGACTGGTAATTTTCTGCTTCAGGACATTGAGTGCTGTTTGGTGTTGTCCCAACCAGGACCAGGTTACATTTTTGCATGTCAGCTCTCTTAGCAGTGCTGAAAGGTTTCTCAAATCTGGAATGAACTTGCCCAAATAATTGACCATGTCAAGAAAACGTAAGGAGGTGACACCCTCTGGAGCTCACATGTCAAGAATTGTAGTTTGCTTAAAAGGATCTGTTCATAAGCCTGAATTGGTAAACAAATGACCCACATAAGGAACTTCTTGTCACCTGAATTTGCATTTCTGAGGAGTCAGCTTAAGATTCACTTTACGAGCACATTCCAGAACTTACTTTCCTGAGGTCATCTGACATATTGAGCTTTTTGGCTCAGCGTTTACTTTGTTGGCCTATTGGGTGTGTGTGTGTGTGTGTGTGTGTTTGTGTGTGTGTGTGTGTGTGTGTGTGTGTGTGTGTGTGTGTGTGTGTGTGTGTGTGTGTGTGTGTGTGTGTGTGTGTGTGTGATGTGTGTGTGTGTGTGTGTGTGTGTGTGTGTGTGTGTGTGTGTGTGTGTGTGTGTGTGTGTGTGTGTGTGTGTGTGTGTGTGTTTGTGTGTGTGTGTGTGTGTGAATTGTCTGATGAAGTTCTAACCTTTTGGAATGAAAGCACTTATCTTTTATTGTGTATTTAGTGTGTATTAAAGCTGGTGTTTCAGAGTTTAGTGGTTTAAGCACATTTTTTGTTTTTTCTTTGTGTGTGTGTATATTCAGATGTATATAGATAGTTGCAGCATGTTTAGTCAAATAGACTTTTTCTCAGAAACTTTTTAAATGCTGTTAGTGACAGGAGTAGAAATAGGTTTAGCAAACATGAGTATGGCGGGGGCAAATGGAACCAAAAGGTAAAATAAATGCATATCTAGCTCAATCAAGCAATTAATTAATTTTAATTATATATTTATATTTGTTTACCGGGGTGATTTACTGATCTCAATGGGCCAATTGCAGGCACAGCCTGAGTGAATAGGATCACATAAGAAATGAACAAAATATATTCACAGGTACAAGGATATGCTACAAAACAAATATACAGAAACATATAAACATATTTACATACAGAAAAATATGCTACAACATTTCATTCAAGAAGCAGTTTACAACATGAAAGCATGGATGGAAAAACGGAATTACACTTAGCAGCGCTTTATGGGTAAGTTGTATCCATAATGACTGAGATGGCTTATGCTACAGGGACTGTACTTCTGTATCTGAGAGAATGCATATGTGTGTGTGTGTGTGTGTGTGTGTGTGTGTGTGTGTGTGTGTGTGTGTGTGTGTGTGTGTGTGTGTGTGTGTGTGTGTGTGTGTGTGTGTGTGTGTGTGTGTGCAGCTAATCTTATATATGTGAGCTTGAGTTAAATGTGACAGTGCTTTCACTATGAGGACATTTCCTATATACAACAGCACAATGAGTTTGGAGGTTTCAGCCACTACTTTCCAGAACAGTGATGGCAACAGTAATCCCCCAATCTTCCATTGTTGGGGTTACTGGTACAAAGTCAAGAGCAGTATTCTGGCTTTCCTCCTTCAACTACAACAGTGCCATAAGCTGCAGGTGTAATGGTAACAACGTTCCATCCTTCAGCAACAACAGTACCATCAGCGGCAGGTGTAATCGTAACAACATTTCATCCTTCATTGACAACAGTACCATCAGCTGCAGGTGTAGTGGTAACAGCGTTCTATCCTTCAGTGACAACAGTACCATCAGCTGCAGGTGTAGTGGTAACAGCGTTCTATCCTTCAGTGACAACAGTACCATCAGCTGCAGGTGTAGTGGTAACAACGTTCCATCCTTCAGCGACAACAGTACCATCAGCTGCAGGTGTAGTGGTAACAGCGTTCTATCCTTCAGTGACAACAGTACCATCAGCTGCAGGTGTAGCGGTAACAACATTTCATCCTTCAGTGACAACAGTACCATCAGCTGCAGGTGTAGTGGTAACAATGTTCCATCCTTCAGCGACAACAGTACCATCAGCTGCAGGTGTAGTGGTAACAATGTTCCATCCTTCAGCGATAACAGTACCATCAGCTGCAGGTGCAGTGGTAACAACATTGCAGCATCGTATTTCAGGAATTAGTAACAAATGGACTGCCTACAGTAGTCAGTGTTACTACCAGCACTTCAGTTTTAATCCCCAAAGGATATGACTGAGCAAAAGGAGCTCGGACTAAATTTAACATTATTAAGGAAACCCAGTAATGAGAATGACTGAATTAGGCTGTTGAAGCTTAATATTTATTTACATGTTTTTTTTTTTTCTTAAGGCTACCAGTAAATCAGAAATACAAAAAGTTACTGTTTAGTATCTCAAACTGTCTGAGAAATTTCTGTTTGTATAAGGGCTTATGAAGAGCATCTTGATAGTGATCTGACAGCCTTTAGTGTGACAGTTGGCAGAGATTTGAGACTTTTAGCTGCTTTCTCTGGTCCAGGGTTTGATTCTCTCAGTTTCCATTTCCCTAACAGTGTGACTGTAAGTAAATGTCTTAACCAATCAGTGTTCTTGGCTAACTCTGGAAAAGATCCAGCTGAAGCACTGCTTTTCTCTGATTAATAAATAAGAGGTGAAAGCGTGATTCAGTCAGTTATTATCACAAAGTCATTCAACTAATGCAAAGTTGTAGTTGCGGAAAAAATGCTATTCACATTCTCCTGTATGGTCACAGTATTGTGAAATAAAGAAAAAACAAAGTCCTTGAACACAAAGAATGGCAGCATTTGCACTACTAACTATACATATGCAATGTCTGATTTTTGTAAATGAATCATTCACTGATTATTATGATTATTTCTAATTTTCCTGAGAGTCTGCAGCAGTTTTTACATTGCATGAGGCCATAAATCAGGCATTATGATACATTTTCACAGGTTTTGCTTTGGCCTGCCCATCAGTCATCACACCCTTCAGCCTAGTCAACCTGTTTGCACCCCATCATTGGAGTGAAGGTCTGTTAGTATGGTCCACCATTTAAGGAGCCATCAGAAGTGGTTTGGGTTTTAACCTTAACCCCTATTCTCCTGCACATGCTGGGTATGCCCAACTCCCCCGCACATGCTCAGCTTTGGCAAATGAAGGAGTGTGCAGCGAGCTGTCTGCACTTGCTGTCTCTTACTTTCCCAAGGAGTTTTGTCAGCTGCATTCAGCTCTTCTCACCAGTTCTCAAGCATGAGTGGTGGTTTCCCAAGTTTCCAGGGAGAAATCCCACCACCACTTAAGCGCCCACAACCCAAGCCAACCATCTCCTTCAAAGAGGCGAGTGGACCTTGCCCCATCAATCCTTTCTCTCCCTGCCTAGCTCTTCCAGTACTGAAGCTGATACTCAAACCCCAGTCATATGGGTCTCAATGAGGGCTCCACCCCCCTTGTGCCAGGGGTTCAGGCTGTTATAGTTTGTTTAAATTTAACAAAACAGCTGTCAGAGAATAAAATATGTCTCTGAAAAAACACCAAAGTCTATAGCAAAATAGTTTAACAACACAGAGAGAAATACACCACGGCCACTTGAGGAAAGAAAAATTGTTGTATAATTCAGTTAGCGCTTTTGTGTCCTGCCTGGACACTTCATCAGACTTACAAAAACAACAGTATGACTCAGCTTTATATATCAGCATCACAAGTCAACTAGCCAATCACTAATCACACTCTAACTTTCAAAAATTTAAAAACACAGTACAGTCATTCATCCTAAAAGCTATATGTATATATAACAATATAATAAAACATTAAAAAGTGCATAATCAATGCAGACTATATATGTAAAAAACTCATATTTATATAAAAACATCTAAATTTGTATATACAAAAATACAAAAATCATTCATAGCATCTAATGCATCTATGTACATATAAAAGCAGTTACACTGTATGTCATTCATATATTGACCACAAGATGTCACTGTTTATTCAACTTATCTAATACATGTAAAAGCTGCCTTCTCAGTGAAAAATGTTCACATAACACACCAGCATAATCAATAATACAAGAACTGTGCATATATACCTAACCTTTAAATATCTAAAATCAAGGAACAAGGTGAGAAAGGCAGGTATTGTCAATGTTTTAAAGGTCTGTCTATTAAAAATGGCTTTAAACTGACCCTATCATTTAAACCCCAATTTTTGTCAGCCTGTAGACTCTTAATCCACCTCAGCTCATATGTTTCTGTGTAATACTTTACATTACCTGATCTCAAACTGTTGTTTTTTGTAAGTCTGATGAAGTGTCCGGGCAGGACACGAAAGTGCTAACTGAATTAAACAACAATTTTTCTTTCCTCAAGTGGTCATGGTGTATTTCTCACTGCGTTGTTATACTGTTACATTTTGTTACTGAAGTAAATTGATGATGTACTGCAATGCATATAATAGGTGTTACTGATAAAGATACTGGAGGTAGACATAATTTGAAATTTACCTTAAAAGTGTGACTACCAAAGAACACCCTAATCAAGGCACAATGCACACTGGGACTATAATCCTTATGCAAATTACAGTGCCCACTAAGAGGCTCAACCACTGTATCAGCTCACCATGGGTAAGCTGGGGGCACCGAGATTCAAAGACAGTTTAGAGAGATGGCATTCAGTGATCCTGGACTGAATAAGAGATATGAAGCTGACCAGGGGACTTAGCAGTAAGTAGGCAATGCCAGCTCACTCACCCCAGGAAGGATTTCAGAGGTCACCTGCATTAAGAGTAACTTTGAACAAAGGCCAACAGAGGAGGGTCTCAGAATTAAAGAGACCCAGGGCAGCATGTGAGCATGCATTGTGCTCATGCTCACAGATGTGAGAACATTTGGTGCCTTTAAAAAGTAGCACACCGTCCATTCAATCTGCATCGCAGTCTCACAAAGGGCAGGCTCATTAAGTACATAGAAAAAAATAGCTACAGCCATACACGGCATAGAAATGGTAGTTGACTCTGTCTGTTGTGGTCACTAATATGGTGATCCACAACTGAAAAGGGGAGACTGCAGGAATAATGTGGGGTACAACAACAAGCAAAGAAATGGGAACAAATGATCCTAATGGGGTTCATGAATGCTACATTGACACAATGAAGCAAAATACACACACACACACACACACACACACACACACACACACACACACACACACACATACACACACACACACATATATTGAAGACATAAATTTGAGGTCCACATGCAACAATAGGCCTGGTGATCTCTAGACTACCTTATTTTACTTCTTATTACAAAGCAAATGTAGCAGAAACAATGGCAGATATCAGACTATAAAGGTACATGATATTTAAAGTATCTGAATCTTGGTTGGGCTTTAATTCTGCTCCTGATATGCAGTGCAGTAATGGTGTACTAAGGGAGGTGACCAGGTAGTATAGAGCAGCCCCTGTATGATAGTTCATTTCACTCAAGGTATTTCAGAGTGCCTCTAAAATATTCTACAACATCAGTTGTATTTATGAGGAATACGTGGGTGAAGATTGCAATGCTTCACATGTAAAGAAGCAGCAAAGGAGAAAAAAATGTAAGTAAATGAATTACATGAGTAACCTACTGATGGACAAAGACTGAACACTCGGGTTTCAATTGTCCAAGGTTTACCTCGCTGACGATCAGAGTTCCTCCATAGTAAATCACTGTTAGTGAGTTGTGCCATAATTGATTCGCTTTTGGGGAGGAATTATACCTTCTTTGATTTGATGCAACCATGGAGTTGGTATGTATAAGTTTGGGGTGTATGGAGGCTTGCCCCTCTGCAAAAACACATAAAAAAGTATTTATTTTTTTTTTTGGCAAGTTTTTTTGCGGCACATGCAGTTTGAGGATGGCGTGTTCACTTTCATCCAGTGATAGTGGAAGCAAATTTCATAGAACAAAAAATGCTATTACCTTTACAATTTTGTATATTATAAAAACTTTGTCATATTCTTAATAACTTGCCATAAATGTGTTTTTCTAAGATGAGCATTGTCTGTCTTATTTCCGTCACTGTTGTCATGTTACACAGGTACTCATCACCATTTATAGAGAAAACAGACTCAAGATGATATTTCCAAAAGGCAACAACACTTATTTCCTACCACAGTTTCTTCTTCACTTAATTTTATAAAGGCTTTGTCTTTCTCTTCATGGGTTATAGGGTCAGAAGAAGGTCGAGGCGATGGATTTGACTCTAACTGAGGCTCTCTGTCAAGGTCATCTCTCTGTCAAGGCAAGCAGATTTATACAAGACATTATTCTGAAGCAGAAGCCATGTTTTATTTCCAAAGACATGAACAGTTAGTTCATCATTTATATAATTTTGCATTATATTGTGAACTGAGCAACAAACTTTATAAGAAAAAATAAACTCAATTAGAACTATAAAATAAGCATTACAAGTTTTCTACCAATAGCGAAAAGTTGTCACTGTTTAAATTAATGTCAGAAAATTATTTTTCATTCCTGTTAGATATTTTTATAGTGTAAAACAGAATATTCATGTTTTTTCTACATGAAGGGTTCTATAGAATTGTAATATCAGGTTTCATTTAAATGTAGTTTGTTAGACCAGAAATACAATATTCGCTTTGCATAAGTCTAGAAATGGTGCCATTTAGGGTGGCCACGGTGGTGCAGCGGTTAGCATTGTCACTTCACAGCAAGTGGTTCTCTGGTTCGATTCTCGGCTGGGGTGCCTTCTGTGCGGAGTCTGCATGTCCTCCCTGTGGTCGCGTGGGTTTCCTCCGGGTGCTCCGGTTTCCTCCCACATCCCAAAGACATGCAGTAGGTGGATTGGACACTCTAAATTGGCCCTAGGTGTGAGTGCGTGCGTGCGTGTGTGTGCTTTCTGTGAAAGGTCGGGCGCCGGGCTGGCAACTCGACACCGTAAAACTCCACTGCCAATCATGAGCGGACAGATGATCCGCTGTGGTGACCCCTAACCGGGAAAAAGCCAAAAGAAGAAGAAGATTAAAGCAGGCTTTCACACTTTACATGCAAATTCAGTGAATGAACTTTCAATCAGTAAAAATAACGTTCACTCAAGAATACTGGTAAGAATAAAATGTGCTAACAGAATGTGCCGTACATTGATTGCAAACAGATATTGTTTACATGGTACAAAGTTTGTGATCCAAGGTTAAAGAGGCATGTAGAAATGTACATGCTTTTGGTATTATTAGGAGATACTTCAGATACAGTTAGATAGTTCATTTGGAAAAACAAAATACACAGAAAGTCATTGCAGTGCAGTTCTCAGAAGTTTGGTACATACACTTGAGAATAAGTGCGGAAGTCAGGACAAATATCCAGCATTCAAGAATATTAATTATATTATTCCGGAGGATCAGAATATATGTGCAGAAACTAGACATAATATCAGCACAGTTATTGAAGACACAAATATTTGATTCAGATATTGCTAACATCTACTTCCATTGTATATAATAAAACATTCTTAACTGAACTACAGTGTATGCAGAATTCTGAAAAGTCCAATAAGATTTAACACATAAAGGATAGACTGGCATTGGTTCAGCACAATTCTGGGTAATTAAAAGACAAAGAAATTCACTCGAGTTTCATTCCCATTTCTGCCAGTTATTTCCAGTTTGTCCCAGTATTCTTCAGTCCTATCAATTCTTACAAGATTAAAACATAATGTTTATGTTTCTTCTAAGTTAAGAGTTTTATAGCATAGAACAGAACTCTCTTGTTCTTCTACATTAAAAGTTTTATAGTGTAAAAGAGAACACTAATGTTTTTTTCTATTTGAAGAGTTTTATAGCGTAAAACAAAACTAATGTTTCTCTTGCATTGAGTTTTGTAATGTAAAATAGAATGTTAGTGTTCCTTCCACATTAAGAATTGTGTAAAACAAACATACCTGCACTTCATTGTTCCTTTCGCGTTCCATATTGTTGTAAGCAAACTTAATTTTCTCGAACCATTCTTTAGTGCTTTGTCTGTATTTAAAAAAAGTTTAAGAAATACTTTAGGAGATCTTAGTACTGTCTGACAATATTCAGATTAGTTAAGTGAGACTGTCAAATAAGTCATTCAAATCTCATTCTTCCTTCTGCAGTAAATACCAGAAATTCAAGAAATATCTCCCCAAATGGAAATAATTATACCAAGTTTAGTTGTCAGCTATCTTCTGTTATGTAGTCTTTCTCTCTCTGTATAGCTATCTGTCTATATATATATATATATTTATATATATATATATATTTCAAGAGAATGCATGCATTTTATACATCTGACCACTACTGGCGGGGCTTCTGGTATTTAGATTTGAAAAAAACGGTGCATTGATGTCGATTAGCAGCACGCCCTTCAATATGACATTAGGCAGAGATCTGCTCACTCTCACTAAAACATGTACCCAGACCTGAACCCCTACCTCATACCACTGTTAATTGTCATTTGTGGTCTCTCATCATATATGCTTGATCTGCAGCTGCAGCTCTCAGTCACCATCATGCACACATGCATGCACACACACATACACACACACATACACACACACACACACACACACACATACACACACACACACACACACACACACGCACACATGCACACACACATGCCTTCTGCCTGCATCCACACACACACACACACACACACACACACACACACACACACACACACTCACGCACTCACACACTCACACACTCATGCACTCACACACTCACACATTCACACACACTAACACACATTCACACACACACACACACACACACACACACACACACACACACACACACACACACACACACACACACACACACACACACACACACACACACACACACACACTTGACCTGGCAAGATTCAGTGCACTGACCTTAACTTGCCAAGTACCATATCCACTGCACTAAGACTAAGACCCAGGAAGGAAATATAAGCAAATCCCTCTCACTGAAAGTCTTTCAAGAAAACCAGCAGAGATAAAACAGTATATGCAGTAAGCCTAGTGAATGTATCCAAAAAGTTTTAATAAAATACAAATAAGATAAGTACTTTTGGGTTGAAACTCATCTTCAGACAACTTGCACAATGATAAAATCACAGTTTAAAAGCAAGATCAAACCAATCAGCCTTCAATATCTGACTCTCAGCCTCTTAAGGGCAGGTTTTAAAGGTATTACCCCATTTAAACCAGGAGCCTTATCCACTCCAAATTCAATAATCCACTTAGTCTCAAATAATTCAGTGGTATTGACTATATCACCAACTGTGGCATTTAATTGAATTATTTGCAAAACCATAAATGCAAAGTTCATAGGTTCATACTAGGCTATCTGCCCTAGGGAATTTATAAGCCTAGCCAGAGTGTGTTTGGCTTTCATACCCATTTTAAATTAATTTTGCTATGCCCATTTTCAAGGTTAGTATACTGTGCCTCTGTCTAACAGTGACACAGAAGTGATACCCGGGGTAAACCTACGATCTCCCATCCACTCATCAAGATTCCTCTTGAAGAGAGTCAATGAGGGCCTCTGCCTAACCTAGACTGGGATTTTAT
Organism: Protopterus annectens; assembly: GCF_019279795.1. Lineage (NCBI taxonomy): Eukaryota > Metazoa > Chordata > Ceratodontiformes > Protopteridae > Protopterus > Protopterus annectens. The sequence goes on along the minus strand of NC_056748.1, from coordinate 55,712,973 downwards.
TCCAGAGTGAAGGGAGCCTCTGGGTTATGAATCTGTCCCTCCAGCATGTCCTATTTATTTCAGTGCTGAGGTTCAAGTCTCTCGAGCGTGTAGCTCGATGGGATTTGGATTTTCTGAGGTGCAGCATGCCCATTAATTCCGGGTTGGACATGGCTTTATACGTCAGGCACAGATCGCCTCTGAGCAGGCGGTATGCCACTGAGTAGAGCTGGAGTTTCTTTAACCGGGCAGCATATGGCATCTGTTTGAGCCCTTTGATCCTCTTGCTGAGGTACTTTTGGGGTCTTTCCTGTTGCTGCAGGTGTCTGATAAGGTACATCCCAAAAGGGGCATTGTACTCAATTATGGGCCTGATGAGGGATGAGTAAAGAGGCACGATGACCTCCCCTGATCTAGATGTGAATCCCTTCATGATTAGGTGGGCTATATAAAATGTTTTTCTAACCACTTTGGCCACGTGGTTGTCAAATGAGAGATTGCTATCAACTTGGGTCCTCAGGTCCCTAATTACTTCTTCTGTACTTAATTGATTACCACCTATGTGGTAATTTGTGGGCACATTCTTTTTGCCAAAGGGGATGACTATACACTTTTTTGGTGTTTAGCTTGAGGCCATGGCTCTGGCACCAGTTGTCTGTTTCTATGAGGCCCTTTTGGAGGATGCTTGTGTCAGCTGGAGAGTCTATTATGGCGCCCAGTTTGCAGTCATCTGCGAACATGGTCAGCCACAGTCCTTCCGTGTTGGCCTGTACTTCCGAGAAATATATACCGAATGAGAGAGGTCCCAGGACTGAGCCTTGTGGGATGCCACTTGTAACTGGTTTGGAGTCTGACATGGCTCCAGCAATTCTAACCGTGTGGGTTCTGTCCTTGAGCCAGTTTGCAACCCATCTAGTGACATAGGGGTTTATATTTAAGCTGGTGAGTTTATCTATAATGCCTGAGTGGGGTATTGTATCGAAGGCTTTTACGAGGTCCAGGTAGGCTGTGTGGACCGCCTTCCCCTCGTCAATGGCCTTGGTGACTGCTTCAAAGAAATCGACCAGGTTTAAGAGGCAGGATCTGCCCTTAACAAAGCTGAACTGGGTAGGATCCAGTGTCTGTAGGTCCCCAATATCTTTATTTATGAGGTCCATGATAATCCTTTCCATAGCTTTGCAGACCAAGCTAGTCAGGCTTATGGGGCGATAGTTTCCAGGATCTGTTGAGGCACCACCTTTGTGGAGAGGGACCACTGTTGCTGTACGCCACTCTTTGGGTACATATCCTGTAGTAAGGCTGAGATTGAACAGTAGTTTTATGTTTGGGTTTAGCTCTTCTTGGAGTTCATGTAGGACGCAGCCCAGGACACCGTCTGGTCCCATTGATGCTGTGTTTTTGCTTTGGAGAGGGCAGCTCTTACTTGAGCATCTGAGATGTCAGGGGGGCAGCACTCTGCTGGGATAGATATTTGCCCTTTTGGTGGGGGGTGGAGTTTGCGCTGAACCTGTCAGCTAAGATGTTGGCAATGTCTGTGGGTTCGGTGTATTTTTTGTCATTTTGGACTAATTCTGAGCATATCTGGGAATTCCCACCCAGGTTCCTAACATAACTAAAGAAAGCCTTGTAATTATCCTTAGTGTCCTGTGCAATTTTTCTCTCGAAGATGGCCTTAGACGATTTTATGAGTGCCCGTAGTTTTTTGTTAATACTGATCAGAGATGCCTTCCCTTTTTGGGATTTTGCTCTATCATGTAGTAGCTTCCTCCTTCTGTTGTATAGTTTGTTTATGGCTGGGGTCCACCAGACAGGACGTCTGCCTTTGGAGGATTGGGTCTTGGTTTTATTTGGGATTGCATGATCCATACATTCCTGAGGGTGTTCATAGAATGTGTTTATAAAGGATTCTGCAGTCTGGGCCGTATTTTCCACAGGCCCAGGGGCTTTGAAGGATTCCACCTCAGTTTTGAGGAGTGTGAAATTTTCTTTAGAGAAGTTTTTCACTGTGGTTTTCTGTGCAGGGGGTGGGTCGGGATGTGATTATCCAGCGAGATTAGTTTATGGTCTGATCTTACCAGTGAGGGATACACTTCTGGTCTGGAGCATAGAGTCCCCATGTTGGTGATGATCAGGTCCAGTATGTTTTCCCCTTTTGTGGGAGTGGTAACAAGCTGTTCCATAGCATTTGACTTTATAAATTCAAGGAACCTTTGGGCTAGGGTGTTGGAGCTAGAGTAATGCTCCCAGTCTATGTTTGGGTAGTTGAAGTCGCCCAATATAATGGTGTTTGGAGAGACCTTCATATTTTCCAGTGTTCTCAGGAAGGCCGAGTGGGATTCCTGGGTTTGGGAGGGTGGTCTGTAGCAGGCTATAAACTAGAAGGCAGTTTTACCCACTGTTAGTTGCACATGGATAGTCTCTGATGCTTCGTGCTGTACCATCAACCTGGAGGTGTGGGTATCTTTGACGAATATTCGGTCGGTCCAAGTTTTGGGGCCGTAAAGCATGGTATGAGGTATAACCTGGTAGTGCTGGGGTGCCCTCGGGAGCCTTGAACCAGCTTTCTTTTACTGCACAGATATCGATGTTCTCCATGCTAAGGAGAGTTTCGAGTGTGTGCATCTTGAGGTTTAGACTTCTGGCGTTGAGTAGCATTACTCTTAGTTTTTTATCCCTTGTGATTCCTATGGAGGTGGGTTTGTCTTTTGAGCCTTACCTACAAAAGGCACTATAGGGGTAGCAAGAGCCTTTCCCAATATCCGAAAGCCCAGGGGTGACAGGTGCAAGCCATTCCTAGCGAAGCATCGTGGCTTGTCGAGTGTGTCATCCCAGGCTGACAGGCATTGGATCCCCTTTGAATGACACCAATACTTAAGCCAATTGTTGAAATTGATCATCTTGTCTTCATATTGTGGCATCATTCTTGGTGAGGGTAAGATGCTACTCAAGATCAGGGTCATACCGGCCTGGGCTACATGCTCAGAGAGTTCCTTTATGTCTCTTTTCATGTAGTCCAGGGAGGTACGTCTCAGGTCATTCACAACAGCATGGACAATGACAGAGTCATATTTGTACTTGCCTTGGAGTGACCTGAGTGCTTGTGTTATGTGGCAGATCCTAGCGCCCGACAGGCAGCTCACCGTGACCTTCTCCTTGTTCAGCCTGGTGAGCGGGACGTCAGTGTGCCTGACGATAGAGTCACCTATTACAAGTGTATCAGGTGTGTTGTTTAGCCTTAAGGGCTGTGACTGTTCGGCACACTGGCTTTGTGAGCTATGTGTTGCATGTGTTTTGTTTTGGGGTATCAGTTGATTGGGTGTCTGCTTTGGAGGTCTCTGCTGCTTAGGCAGATTTTTATTTAGAGCCGCCGAGTATGTTTTGTGTGTTTATGTGTTTGGTTTGCTGTCGTGGTAGGTCTATGTGAGACTGGAATTGTAGTGAGTGTGGTTTCCTTCTCCTCCTGACTGGTTACGCCAGTACTGAGTTGAGAGAGCTTAGCCTCCAGTTTGGCTATATGGTTGCATCTCTCACATGTGTTGGAATTTGTTGGGAGGAGGAGAGGGTTGTCTGTGTACATAAGGCAGTTGTAACATTGCCTCAAGATTCCCAGATTCACCAGCTGGACCGGAGAGGAGATTGACAACTGACCTTTGGACATGCTAGAATAGTATTGGGAATTCCTTTATAATTGAAAAAAGGGCCAATGGGGAACAAGGTACTCAAGGGGAGTTTGTGAGGGTGTAGTGCTTTTAATTCTTTAGTGCTGACTTAGTGAGTAAGTGCCAGGTAACTTAAATGCAATGTGTTACAGGTAACTTAAATGCAAAAATGAAAAACAGTAACTTTCTTCAAGTGAAACAAGGAAATAGGTACAGTAAGCAATGCAGATATCACTAGGGATCCACAGAAGCACTGAAAAGCCATGTTTTAGGTGGAATTAGTGTTTCAGGGAAATAACAAGCAAACAAACAACAAGCATACAAACAAAGCTAGATTCAGCAGACCTGGATCTAGTCTATGCTACAGAAAACAAGGTGTACCAATTTCAGTAAGAAACAGTTCAAATATGCAGGCACTATAAGCCTTTAACCAGAAATTCCCAGCTCAGAAGGGCAGAGTCCAGCCTCTCCTCCCACAAGAGTGCAGACCACGAACCTTCTTAATGTAAAACAACTGGTCTGAAGCCCAAGTGCTTAATCCAAAAGACTTAGAATGATAGCTACACTTTAATCAAGTTACTACCAAGCAGTAATAAATACAATTGAATACTTTAAAGAATGCCTGGATTAGTGCTCAGGTTATACAAACAAAGCTATATTCAGCAGGCCTGGATCTAGTCTATGCTACAGCAAACAAGGTGTACCAATTTCAGTTAGAAGCAGTTCAAATATGCTGTTATAATTGCTATAAGTTATGTCTAAGGCCCATGACCCATGTACATGCATTGTGGTAGTCAAATTACGAAACTACCATGCATCCTGAGAACACCGGATATTCTCTACCTTCCTCATTGACCACACTGTTAGCAAATAATGCCCCCTCCCTACCTATACCTAGCTTATGAGAAACTGAAGCTACCCCTGTACTCTTGACCAGTCTTGTCACTGTCACAGCTACTTGCCAAATGTCAGCATATTACTAAGTGAAGGCGTGCTCTATCCCAAGCATTGTCTTTTGATTTGAGTTGTAGCTATAAATTTAATGTAACTAAAATCCTGCACTTTGCTGGAAGTGAATAACAAATATCGGAATTATTGATAAAATCTGCATCAACCACTCTCTTTCTAGAGACTGTGTGGTATCTATTCCTCCCCACACTAAATGAGGACTTACTAAGTCAATCTTTATTTTTTTTAACTATTTATTTTTTTATTTATCATGGTGCTTATACTGCGAACCACACAAGAAAAAAAAAACTAGGAATAGCAACTCAGTATGTCTAAAAATGTCTCATAAAAATTGATAACTAAAATAAATTATTGCAAATAAAACAGTAGTGCGCATGTCTTTAGGCATTAATTTTGGGACCTTCGGAATAAGTTTTTATTTAAAAGCCCGTATCAGGGAAGGTAATGGATTACGCATGACAGCTGCCTAGTAGGTAAACGATTCCTTACTGGAGATCTCCAAATGAGTCCTAGGAAAACAAACAGCCCTTACCTGATAATCTGAGAAGTTTCACTGTGTTTAGAGGTAATAGAAATTCCAGATAAAGAGGTCTCAGAAGTAAAACAAGTAGAAGAAGTGATAGAAACAAGAGTCAATGTTCCAATGTACAGGATATGAAATGGGCCAGAGAAATTGAAACAAAATTAAGAAAACCTCCTAATTGGAAAACCTCATTCACAGATACAGTACCCAACTTCTGGCTAAAAGTATTAACATTTTTACACAAAGATTTATCTCTAAGAGCTATTTATATGTAGATCCTGAACAGACACCAACCAGGTTAATAACAGGAAAAACAATGCTCCTTAAGAGTGAAACTACAAGCCATCCTAAAAAACTATAGACCAATAACTTGTCTTCCAGCGATGTGTGAACTATATACTAGAACTGTTGCCATAGATTTTATGGTCCTTTACAAGAAAACTCAATCATGACAACAGTACAAAAGGATAATAAAAGAAAGTCACATGGAACAAAAGCTCATTTATTGTTAAAATCACACAACAAACTTATTGGTGCCCTCTCAGAGCGGAATCTGTCACAGTCTACACTGGACTGGTTCCAGGACTCCCTAATTGGGTGCCAGCAAGTTGTTCATTGGCAACAACATCTTTCACCCCTCCTACCTGTGACCCCAGTAGTTCCCCAAGGCTCTATATTAAGCCCCCTACTCTTTATATTTGCTAACAACCTTCATACCTCAGCCCCTCAAGCCTCAGTCATTCAGTATGCAGATGATTCCACATTGATATGTGCCACTTCAACAGTACAGGAAATACAAACATTAACACAAGAGTCGTTCATAAAAGTAGAGACCTGGCTAACAAACTCCCACCTTATTCTAAACCTCAAGAAAACCAAACTTATGCTATTCTAGACTACTAAAACTAAAGACCCCTCCCCACATTCAACATTATATCAACAAACAATACCGTCATTTCACCATCACCCCCCCAAACGTCTGGGAATAGAAACTGACAGCAATATGAGATTTGACATACACATAGCCCAAACTTTCACACGCGCGCACACACACACACACACACACACACACACACACACACACACACACACACAAACACACACACACATATGCACACTCACACATGCGCACATGCACACACATGTCTTTGCGCACACACAATAGCCCACACACACGATGCCGCATGGCCACCGCACACACACACACAGACACGCACACTCACACACACATACACACACACACTCACAGCCACACATACATGCACACACTCAAACATACATAAACACACACACACACACACACACACACACACACACACACACACACACACACACACACACACACTTGACCTGGCAAGATTCAGTGCACTGACCTTAACTTGCCAAGTACCATATCCACTGCACTAAGACTAAGACCCAGGAAGGAAATATAAGCAAATCCCTCTCACTGAAAGTCTTTCAAGAAAACCAGCAGAGATAAAACAGTATATGCACTAAGCCTAGTGAATGTATCCAAAAAGTTTTAATAAAATACAAACAAGATAAGTGCTTTTGGGTTGAAACTCATCTTCAGACAACTTGCACTATGATAAAATCACAGTTTAAAAGCAAGATCAAACCAATCAGCCTTCAATATCTGACTCTCAGCCTCTTAAGGGCAGGTTTTAAAGGTATTACCCCATTTAAACCAGGAGCCTTATCCACTCCAAGTTCAATAATCCACTTAGTCTCAAATAATTCAGTGGTATTGACTATATCACCAACTGTGGCATTTAATTGAATTATTTGCAAAACCATAAATGCAAAGTTCATTGGTTCATAGGTTCATACTAGGCTATCTGCCCTAGGGCATTTATAAGCCTAGCCAGAGTGTGTTTGGCTTTTGCCACCCATTTTAAATTAATTTTGCTATGCCCATTTTCGAGGTTAGTATACTGTGCCTCTGTCTAACAGTGACACAGAAGTGATACCCGGGGTAAACCTACGATCTCCCATCCACTCATCAAGATTCCTCTTGAAGAGAGTCAATGAGGGCCTCTGCCTAACCTAGACTGGGATTTTATTCCAGAGTGAAGGGAGCCTCTGGGTTATGAATCTGTCCCTCCAGCATGTCCTATTTATTTCAGTGCTGAGGTTCAAGTCTCTCGAGCGTGTAGCTCGATGGGATTTGGATTTTCTGAAGTGCAGCATGCCCATTAATTCCGGGTTGGACATGGCTTTATACGTCAGGCACAGATCGCCTCTGAGCAGGCGGTATGCCACTGAGTAGAGCTGGAGTTTCTTTAACCGGGCAGCATATGGCATCTGTTTGAGCCCTTTGATCCTCTTGCTGAGGTACTTTTGGGGTCTTTCCTGTTGCTGCAGGTGTCTGGTAAGGTACATCCCAAAAGGGGCATTGTACTCAATTATGGGCCTGATGAGGGATGAGTAAAGAGGCACGATGACCTCCCCTGATCTAGATGTGAATCCCTTCATGATTAGGTGGGCTATATAAAATGTTTTTCTAACCACTTTGGCCACGTGGTTGTCAAATGAGAGATTGCTATCAACTTGGGTCCCCAGGTCCCTAATTACTTCTTCTGTACTTAATGGATTACCACCTATGTGGTAATTTGTGGGCACATTCTTTTTGCCAAAGGGGATGACTATACACTTTTTTGGTGTTTAGCTTGAGGCCATGACTCTGGCACCAGTTGTCTGTTTCTATGAGGCCCTTTTGGAGGATGCTTGTGTCAGCTGGAAAGTCTATTATGGCGCCCAGTTTGCAGTCATCTGCGAACATGGTCAGCCACAGTCCTTCCGTGTTGGCCTGTACTTCCGAGAAATATATACCGAACGAGAGAGGTCCCAGGACTGAGCCTTGTGGGATGCCACTTGTAACTGGTTTGGAGTCTGACATGGCTCCAGCAATTCTAATCGTGTGGGTTCTGTCCTTGAGCCAGTTTGCAACCCATCTAGTGACATAGGGGTTTATATTTAAGCTGGTGAGCTTATCTATAATGCCCGAGTGGGGTATTGTATCGAAGGCTTTTGCGAGGTCCAGGTAGGCTGTGTGGACCACCTTCCCCTCGTCAATGGCCTTGGTGACTGTTTCAAAGAAATCGACCAGGTTTAAGAGGCAGGATCTGCCCTTAACAAAGCCGAACTGGGTAGGATCCAGTGTCTGTAGGTCCCCAATATCTTTATTTATGAGGTCCATGATAATCCTTTCCATAGCTTTGCAGACCAAGCTAGTCAGGCTTATGGGGTGATAGTTTCCAGGATCTGTTGAGGCACCACCTTTGTGGAGAGGGACCACTGTTGCTGTACGCCACTCTTTGGGTACATATCCTGTAGTAAGGCTGAGATTGAACAGTAGTTTTATGTTTGGGTTTATCTCTTCTTGGAGTTCATGTAGGACGCAGCCCGGGACACCGTCTGGTCCCATTGATGCTGTGTTTTTGCTTTGGAGAGGGCAGCTCTTACCTGAGCGTCTGAGATGTCAGAGGGGCAGCACTCTGCTGGGATAGATATTTGCCCTTTTGGTGGGGAGGGGGGGGGAGTTTGCGCTGAACCTGTCAGCTAGGATGTTGGCAATGTCTGTGGGTTCGGTGTATTTTTTGTCATTTTGGACTAATTCTGAGCATATCTGGGAATTCCCACCCAGGTTCCTAACATAACTAAAGAAAGCCTTGTAATTATCCTTAGTGCCCTGTGCAATTTTTCTCTCGAAGCTGGCCTTAGACGATTTTATGAGTGCCCATAGTTTTTTGTTAATACTGATCAGAGATGCCTTCCCTTTTTGGGATTTTGCTCTATCATGTAGTAGCTTCCTCCTTCTGTTGTATAGTTTGTTTATGGCTGGGGTCCACCAGACAGGACGTCTGCCTTTGGAGGATTGAGTCTTGGTTTTATTTGGGATTGCATGATCCATGCATTCCTGAGGGTGTTCATAGAATGCGTTTATAAAGGATTCTTCAGTCTGGGCCATATTTTCCACAGGCCCAGGGGCTTTGAAGGATTCCACCTCAGTTTTGAGGAGTGTGAAATTTTCTTTAGAGAAGGTTTTCACTGTGGTTTTCTGGGCAGGGGGTGGGTCGGGATGTGAATATCCAGCGAGATTAGTTTATGGTCTGATCTTACCAGTGAGGGATACACTTCTGGTCTGGAGCATAGAGTCCCCATGTTGGTGATGATCAGGTCCAGTATGTTTTCCCCTCTTGTGGGAGTGGTAACAAGCTGTTCCATAGCATCTGAGTTTATAAATTCAAGGAACCTTTGGGCTAGGGTGTTGGAGCTAGAGTAATGCTCCCAGTCTATGTTTGGGTAGTTGAAGTCGCCCAATATAATGGTGTTTGGAGAGACCTTCATATTTTCCAGTGTTCTCAGGAAGGCCGAGTGGGATTCCTGGGTTTGGGAGGGTGGTCTGTAGCAGGCTATAAACTAGAAGGCAGTTTTACCCACTGTTAGTTGCACATGGATAGTCTCGGATGCTTCGTGCTGTACCATCAACCTGGAGGTGTGGGTATCTTTGACGAATATTCGGTCGGTCCAAGTTTTGGGGCCGTAAAGCATGGTATGAGGTATAACCTGGTAGTGCTGGGTTGCCCTCGGGAGCCTTGAACCAGGTTTCTGTTACTGCACAGATATCGATGTTCTCCATGCTAAGGAGAGTTTTGAGTGTGTGCATCTTGAGGTTTGGACTTCTGGCGTTGAGTAGCATTACTCTTAGTTTTTTATCCCTTGTGATTCCTATGGAGGTGGGTTTGTCTTTTGAGCTTTACCTACAAAAGGCACTATAGGGGTAGCAAGAGCCTTTCCCAATATCTGAAAGCCCAGGGGTGACAGGTGCAAGCCATTCCTAGCGAAGCATCGTGGCTTGTCGAGCATGTCATCTCAGGCTGACAGGCATTGGATCCCCTTTGAATGACACCAATACTTAAGCCAATTGTTGAAATTGATCATCTTGTCTTCATATTGTGGCATCATTCTTGGTGAGGGTAAGATGCTACTCAAGGTCAGGGTCATACCGGCCTGGGCTACATGCTCAGAGAGATCCTTTATGTCTCTTTTCATGTAGTCCAGGGAGGTACGTCTCAGGTCATTCACAACAGCATGGACAATGACAGAGTCATATTTGTACTTGCCTTGGAGTGACCTGAGTGCTTGTGTTATGTGGCAGATCCTAGCGCCCGACAGGCAGCTCACCGTGACCTTCTCCTTGTTCAGCCTGGTGGCGGGGCGTCAGTGTGCCTGACGATAGAGTCACCTATTACAAGTGTATCAGGTGTGTTGTTTAGCCTTAAGGGCTGTGACTGTTCGGCACACTGGCTTTGTGAGCTATGTGTTGCACGTGTTTTGTTTTGGGGTAGCAGTTGATTGGGTGTCTGCTTTGGAGGTCTCTGCTGCTTAGGCAGATTTTTATTTAGAGCCTCCGAGTATGTTTTTGTGTGTTTATGTGTTTGGTTTGCTGTCGTGGTAGGTCTATGTGAGACTGGAATTGTAGTGAGTGTGGTTTCCTTCTCCTCCTGACTGGTTACACCAGTACTAAGTTGAGAGAGCTTAACCTTCAGTTTGGCTATATGGTTGCATCTCTCACGTGTGTTGGAATTTGTTGGGAGGAGGAGAGGGTTGTCTGTGTACATGAGGCAGTTGTAACATTGCCTCAAGATTCCCATATTCACCAGCTGGACCGGAGAGGAGATTGACAACTGACCTTTGGACATGCTAGAATAGTATTGGGAATTCCTTTATAATTGAAAAAAGGGCCAATGGGGAACAAGGTACTCAAGGGGAGTTTGTGAGGGTGTAGTGCTTTTAATTCTTTAATGCTGACTTAGTGAGTAAGTGCCAGGTAACTTAAATGCAATGTGTTACAGGTAACTTAAATGCAAAAACGAAAAACAGTAACTTTCTTCAAGTGAAACAAGGAAATAGGTACAGTAAGCAATGCAGATATCACTAGGGATCCACAGTAGCACTGAAAAGCCACGTTTTAGATGGAATTAGCGTTTCAGGGAAATAACAAGCAAACAAACAACAAGCATACAAACAAAGCTAGATTCAGCAGGCCTGGATCTAGTCTATGCTACAGCAAACAAGGTGTACCAATTTCAGTAAGAAACAGTTCAAATATGCAGGCACTATAAGCCTTTAACCAGAAATTCCCAGCTCAGAAGGGCAGAGTCCAGCCTCTCCTCCCACAAGAGTGCAGACCACGAACCTTCTTAATGTAAAACAACTGGTCTGAAGCCCAAGTGCTTAATCCAAAAGACTTAGAATGATAGCTACACTTTAATCAAGTTACTACCAAGCAGTAATAAATACAATTGAATACTTTAAAGAATGCCTGGATTAGTGCTCAGGTTATACAAACAAAGCTATATTCAGCAGGCCTGGATCTAGTCTATGCTACAGCAAACAAGGTGTACCAATTTCAGTTAGAAGCAGTTCAAATATGCTGTTATAATTGCTATAAGTTATGTCTAAGGCCCATGACCCATGTACATGCATTGTGGTAGTCAAATTACGAAACTACCATGCATCCTGAGAACACCGGATATTCTCTACCTTCCTCATTGACCACACTGTTAGCAAATAATGCCCCCTCCCTACCTATACCTAGCTTATGAGAAACTGAAGCTACCCCTGTACTCTTGACCAGTCTTGTCACTGTCACAGCTACTTGTCAAATGTCAGCATATTACTAAGTGAAGGCGTGCTCTATCCCAAGCATTGTCTTTTGATTTGAGTTGTAGCTATAAATTTAATGTAACTAAAATCCTGCACTTTGCTGGAAGTGAATAACAAATATCGGAATTATTGATAAAATCTATATCAACCACTCTCTTTCTAGAGACTGTGTGGTATCTATTCCTCCCCACACTAAATGAGGAATACTAAGTGAATCTTTATTTTTTTTAACTATTTATTTTTTTATTTATCGTGGTGCTTATACTGCGAACCACACAAGAAAAAAAAAAACTACGAATAGCAACTCAGTATGTCTAAAAATGTGTCATGAAAACTGATAACTAAAATAAATTACTGCAAATAAAACAGTACTCCGCATGTCTTTAGGCATTAATTTTGGGGCCTTCAGAATAAGTTTTTATTTTAAAAACCAGTATCAGGGAAGGTAATGGATTCCATATGACAGCTGCCTAGTAGGTAAATGATTCCTTACTTGAGATCTCCAAATGAGTCCTAGGAAAACAAACAGCTCTTACCTAATAATCTGAAAAGTTTCACTGTGTTTAGAGGTAATAGAAATTCCAGATAAAGAGGTCTCAGAAGTAAAACAAGTAGAAGAAGTGACAGAAACAAGAGTCAATGTTCCAATGTACAGGATATGAAATGGGCCAGAGAAATTGAAACAAAATTAAGAAAACCTCCTAATTGGAAAACCTCATTCACAGATACAGTACCCAACTTCTGGCTAAAAGTATTAACATTTTTACACAAAGATTTATCTCTAAGAGCTATTTATATGTAGATCCTGAACAGACACCAACCAGGTTAATAACAGGAAAAACAATGCTCCTTAAGAGTGAAACTACAAGCCATCCTAAAAAACTATAGACCAATAAATTGTCTTCCAGCGATGTGTAAGCTATATACTAGAACTGTTGCCATAGATTTTATGGTCCTTTACAAGAAATCTCAATCATGAAAACAGTACAAAAGGATAATAAAAGAAAGTCACATGGAACAAAAGCTCATTTATTGTTAAAATCACACAACAAACTTATCGGTGCCCTCTCAGAGCAGAATCTGTCGCAGTCTACACTTTACTGGTTCCAGGACTCCCTAATTGGTTGCCAGCAAGTTGTTCATTGGCAACAACATCTTTCACCCCTCCTACCTGTGACCCCAGTAGTTCCCCAAGGCTCTATATTAAGCCCCCTACTCTTTATATTTACTAACAACCTTCATACCTCAGCCCCTCAAGCCTCAGTCATTCAGTATGCAGATGATTCCACATTGATATGTGCCACTTCAACACTACAGGAAATACAAACATTAACACAAGAGTCCTTCATAAAAGTAGAGACCTGGCTAACAAACTCCCACCTTATTCTAAACCTCAAGAATACCAAACTTATGCTATTCTAGACTACTAAAACTAAAGACCCCTCCCCACATTCAACATTATATCAACAAACAATACCGTCATTTCACCATCACCCCCACCAAACATCTGGGAATAGAAACTGACAGCAATATGAGATTTGACATACACATAGCCCAAACTATAAAAAATGCACAAAACATGGGACATTATACAGAAACAAGTAGTATCTTACAAAAAACACAAGAACTACTATTGCTCAATCTCATCTGATCTCAGCCCTACTCTATGCATCACCCATATTAACTAACCTAAGAAAAAATTACTTAGCAAAACTAGACTCCTGTTATAACAAGATTGCCAAATATGCAGCAAACTCCCCCTTTAGGTCTCAGCACTGTTCAGCACTCAGATAGCTCAAGTGGCTAGAACTCCCTCAACTCTTTCTCTTTAACCAACTATCTGAAGTAGGAACTTCATTTGTCAGCAACCTTTGGGATACGGATCTGATCTCGGATCCGAGCCGGCAACTTCTACCACAGCATAGATCCGAGCTCCTAGCTCCTCCCTTTACCCATAATCCCCTGCCTACCCTGACTGACCTCAGATCTAGTTTGCCGCTCTTCAAGCAACAGCTAGATTCCAGAGCTCTTGGCGATTTTGTGAGAAAAAAAGTTTTTTCTTCTTCTTCTGATTGAGTGGTTGTGTGTGCGTGTTAGGTTTACCCTTAACACTAAAACTTCTTATTTTTGGCGTACTTAGCTTAAATTTTAATTTAAATTTTTTCCTCCCTCCCCGCTGGTCGTAGCGTGTGTGTGTCTTGAGTGTAGTGGCCTAGTGAGTGTGCTTACTTTAGTTATGTCGGAGGCCCCTAAAGCCATTTTTTCTAAATGCACCAAGTGTGGTCACAGGCTTTCACTGGCTGATGGCCACACTCGGTGCGTTAGGTGCCTTGGGGTTGAACACCTCTGTTTGGGTTGCGCGATTTGCGCAGCGTTCAACCCCAGGGCACTTAAGGATCGGAGGTCAAAGCTGGTTCTGGCGGGCCTTTTACCCCCAGACTCTGCTTCGGCCTCCAGTGCTTCGGTGACCACTACACCCCCGGTAGCGATCACTCCTGCCTCCCTTCCTCCGACCGGGACTCAACCTCCCGCTTTGGCTCCGGAGGATAGGGAGTCCAGGAAAGAGAAGCGGAGGGAGAAGCACCTTAAGCGGCGGGCCGAGGACTCTTCATCAGCCCCACCCACTAGGAGGGCTTCTCCGTCCAGGTCTTCTCGGTCTCCTCCTCCTCGGATCCGATCCCCTTGTTTCTCCCCGGGACCCGAGGAGGAGGTGACCCGGTCCCCGTCAAGGTCATCGAGGCGGCACTCCAGGTCGGCCTCTGTGGCCTCTTCGAGGTCCACCTTTAGCATGTCAGATGCAGACATGGACCGGATGATGAGGAGATTCATCCAGGCCCAGATGCAGATGGGAGTGCTCTTGCCTCCCCCCCCTCCGGGGGGAAGCTTGACCCCTTTTTTTGCACCTATTGCTCTTTCTCCGACCTGCATTCCGGGTTTGGAGCACTCAGAGCCAAGCCACGTTGGATCCGGGGGTGAGTCGGAGCCAACCGTGCTGGGCACGTCGGCTCTGACGGCTCCCTCGAGTTTGTCGGATCTGACCTCTCGGAGCCGTGGGCCGAGCTTCGGATCCGAGGGATTCGGTGTACTTTTGGCTCCATCCCGGTTGGAGCACACTGGTCCCTCGGATCCGACGTTCTCGGCGCCGGGTCCGATCCCCGCTTCGGATCCGAGTGGGAGTCGGGTCTCGGATCCGTCAGAGAGCGGCTCTCCCTCGGCTTTCACTGTGGTGGAGAGGGCACTGTCGAGTGCTTCCAGGCCTCCGGTCCTGGCTTCAGCTCCCTCTCGCACTCCTTCTCATCTGGTCCTGGCTCCCCTCATCCGGCCCTCGGGGCAGCCTACCTCAGTGCCTCTAGGAGTTCCAGTGGAACAAGATACAGCCCGTGAGGACTCCTCGGACAGCCCCCTCGAGGAGGTTCCTCACAAGGCAAAGTGCAAAAGGAGACACATAGACTCCCCTGAGAGTCTCACCGAAGATACGGACTTGGATGAAGGGGAAGGCCCCCCTAGGTCATCCCCCGAGGATGTCTCCTTCAGAGACATCATGGAAATGCTCAAAATCAGGGGTGGGTGGTCTGCCCCCAAGGCTTCCTCTGATGAGTCTGTATTCCTTGAGGCATTTGAAGCAGGACCATCTACCTCTTGGGTGTCCCCTCCACCCGACCCCTTGGTGGATCTCATATCCACTAGGGCTTGGAAGGAACCAGACACTGTAGAGATAATTCCCAAGTGCCCAGACAAAATTTTGAGCCCCCCTGCAGAGAGATCACACTGGAGCTGAGGTCCCCCTGTGGATGCCATGTTGGTGGCTGCAGCCACCAAGAAAGAGTTGGCTCAGGAGAGACCCACTGTTCATCCTCCGAGCAAGGAGTCTCGCGCGATGGACCGTCTTGGGAAGGTATCTTCAGCGACCTTCTCTATGAGGGCCTTGAACTACATGGCACACGTTATTCGGATGCAGTGGGATCTAATTAAGGAATACGCTGCTTCCCCCCCCAGGGTCCATGTCAGAGGGAGACAAGGATGTGTACTCCTCCCGAATGGCCACCCTCCACTCTATTTCTAACACCTCTATGCGGCTGTTGTCTCATGCCACGGAGGGAGCCGCTAGAGCAGGCGGAGTCAGGCTTGTCATGAGGAGACAGGCCTGGCTCCATCACTGTGACTTCTCAGAACCCTTTAAGGCATCATTCGCGAATGCCCCTTTTGATGATTCTGCACTGTTCGGCAAAACCGTTCGCGACACTCTTGTCCAGAGCGAGAAAGATGGGAAGACTTTGTCTGCCATTGGAGTCTGCTTTGCTGCACCCCAGAGGTCCTTTTCCAAGAACCAAAAGGGTCAGAAGAAGATGTGGTTCCGAAAATCGCATCAATCCCAGTCTGCTCAGGACAACCAGTCCTCTCGTGGCAGAGGAGGACAGGGAGGACGCCGCCCCAGAGGCAGAGGGGGTCCCAGGAATTTTGGGTCCAGAGAACCATTCTCTGAGAGGCCCACGCAGAACCCCTGAGGGGTTGCCCAGTTGCTCCACTCTGGAGGCAGTCGGGGGGCGTTTTTTTGAGGCACCTAGCAATTTGGGAGTCCATAACAAAGGATCGCTGGGTGCTTCGTATTATATCCAGAGGTTACCAAATTCCCTTTATCGTAACCCCCAGAATCAGAGGCCTCCCCAACATACCACCCAGTCAGAAGGAGGCGACTGCTGCAGAAATTCAGCAGCTTCTGCAAAAAAGAGCCATCCAGCCTGTCCCCCCAGATCAAATCGGATCAGGGTTTTACTCTAGGTTCTTTCTGGTGCCAAAAAAGACGGGGGACTTGAGGTCCATCCTCGACCTCTCTCTCCTAAACCTGGCGGTACCCAAAGAAAAGTTCCAAATGGTCACGTTACAATCCGTCCTCCCCTTATTGCGGGAGGACGACTGGATGTGCTCCATAGACCACAAGGATGCGTACTATCACATTCTAGTGGACAGGCGTTCCAGGAGGTTTCTCCGCTTCCGGCTGGGAGCCAGTCACTTTCAATTCAGGGCCCTCCCCTTTGGCCTCACCTCAGCCCCCAGGGTGTTCACCAAAGTCCTGGCAATAATAGCGGCCCACCTGAGACTCCAGGGAATTCAGGTCTTTCCATACCTGGACGACTGGCTCCTTACGGCCCAACAAGGCATCTACTTTGTTCATGCAGGGATTATTTCCTCAGTCTGGCTCCACTACTATGATTAACTGTCAACATGACCAAATCCTCTCTGATCCCTACACAGGTGTTGGATTTTATAGGGGCGAGACTGGATTCCAGACAGATGCTTGCGTTCTTGACTCCAGATCGGCTTCGGAACCAGATGTTGCACGTGCAGGCCATCCTTCAACTGCAAACTCCTTCGGCAGAATTGGTCCTGAGGGCTTTAGGATCTATGGCGGCTGCAATCCCTCTGCTGCCATTGGCCCGGTTGAACATGAGGGTCCTGCAGTGGACCCTCCAGGTACAATGGTCCCTGTCTAACAACCCCCTGTCTCATCCCATTTCCTTAAGCAAGGTTTGCAGAAAGTCGCTCGTGTGGTGGCTCCAGTCCCCCAATCTCCACACGGGACGTCCCTTCTCACTACCACCGCCAGTCGACACAGTGACCACGGATGCTTCTCGCCTGGGGTGGGGGGGCATTTTTCAGGCAGGACAGTCCAAGGCACGTGGAACTACACAGAGACCTCTTTGCATATCAACATCCTAGAGATGAGGGCGGTGCTTTTGACGTTGCAGGCACTACACAGCTCTCTCCCGGTAGGGACGATTGCAGTACAGACAGACAACATGTCAGTCATCTGGTACATCAACAAACAGGGGGGAACCAGGTCTTACCCCCTTTGCCGCGAGGCCATGAGAGTGTGGGAATGAGCGATTTCCACCAACCGCTTTCTCATAGCAACGCACATTCCGGGACGGTCCAACATTCTAGCGGACAGGCTCAGTCGTACTATCCTGACTCCTTACGAATGGTCTCTCAACCCTCGAGTGGCAGAGCAAGTATTTGCCCGATGGGGGCAACCTTGTTGCGATCTTTTTGCCTCTCCTTCAAATACCAAATGCAACGATTACTTCACTCTGATCCCCCCTCCAGGGGAGTCCCCGAGAGACTCTCTAGTTCATGCTTGGCCTCCCGGTCTGCTTTATGCTTACCCTCCTCTTCCCCTGATGTTGAAATTATTGGACAAAGCCAGTCAGTTGGGGAGCAAAATGATCCTCATTGCCCCATTCTGGCCTCGTCAGACGTGGTTCCCTTACCTATGGTCTCACCTAGTGTATCCACCATGGATTCTGGATCCTCTCCTGGATATCATTTCTCACCCTCTCGATCTTCCGACTCCGAACCTGGTCAACCTCAAGCTGACGGCTTGGTTGCTCCAGTTCCACTCCTCATAAGGGCTCCCGGGATCTCATCACCTGTCAAAGCCATTCTTGTAGCAGCTCACAACCCTTCCACCAGAAGGTTTATCGGAGTAAGTGGAAACACTTCTCCATCTGGGCAGAATACCATCGTTTAGACCCTTTTACGGCCCCGATAGTGTTGGTTCTAGATTTTCTAACCTCTCTCTTTCACCAGGGGGCTAGTTCTTCCACAGTCAAGGTACAACTTGCAGCAATCTCATACTATCACATGGGGCAAGAGTCTGGCCCTCTTATCACTTCCAAACTGTGTAAGACCTTCCTCAAAGGTACCTTCCTCCTTAGGCCTCCAGTCAAAGAGGTGGTACCCCCATGGGATTTATCCCTAGTCTTACAGGCCTTGACTGGTCCCCCTTTCGAACCGGTGGCCACAGTTGATCTCAAATTTCTCTCTTGGAAGACAGCCTTTTTGGTGGCCATAACTTCAGCCAAAAGAGTATCGGAATTGCAAGCTCTTTGTGTCAAACCACCATATTTGGTCTTTCACCCGGATAGGGTTTACCTCAGGATCAATCCATCCTTTCTACCTAAGGTATCTTCAGAAGCAAACATTAATCAATCTATCAATCTCCCAGTGTTTTTCCCCAACTTTCAAAACAAAGGAGAGTACAAGCTGCATTCCTTAGACGTACACAGACAACTACGTTTTTATATTCATAGAACTGCTGGTCATAGGCAATCCAATCAGTTGTTTATCTCCTTTGCCAAAAGTAATTCTGGAAAGCCACTTTCTAAAGTTTCTCTCTCTCGATGGATCTCGAGTTGTATTTTCTTAGCATATCAGAGCTCGGGAAGGCCTGCACCTCAAGGAGTCCATGTTCATTCTACTAGGGCCGTTGCCACATCGGTGGCCTTTCAAGCCAGGGTTCCCTTGGATGACATTTGTTCCGCAGCCACTTGGGCTTCATCTCACACCTCTATCAGCCACTATAAAATAGGTGTTGTCTCCCGAGGTATGGCATCCTTTGGCTCTGTGGTGCTCCGGAATATCCTTCCATGATGGCCACCCAAGATTTAGGTAGCTGGGGACTCTGTCCCAAAGGTTGCTGACAAATGAAGTTCCTACTTCAGATTAAGAAGTTATGTACTCACCATAACGTTCCATCTGAGTAGGTATCTTCATTTGTCTGCAACCATCCCCCCCTCCTTCCCCCTGACCAAAATGATCGTTCTTGAGGTTCTTAGCATCTGTTCCCTTTGGGACACTTTTATCAGCTGTGCTATGGGGCAAACTTGATCTGAGGTCAGTCAGGGTAGGCAGGGGATTATGGGTAAAGGGAGGAGCTAGGAGCTCGGATCTATGCTGTGGTAGAAGTTGCCGGCTTGGATCCGAGATCGGATCCGTATCCCAAAGGTTGCAGACAAATGAAGATACCTACTCAGATGGAACGTTATGGTGAGTACATAACTTCTTATTCCATGGCCCATAAACTCTTCTAACAGCCTGAGAAAATACCGGCTCTCTAAAACCTACTACAGCCATAATATAGTGCCACTATATCTAGCAGCAAATCCCTTATAAAAATAATGACAGCCAACAATCTTGCTGGAGAAGCCCTCTACTCAAACTTCATTGCCAAAACCTGGAATGCACTGCCAACTAACATAATGTCTTCCACTGCCTTAAATCAATTTAAAAAAATGCTAAGAACACACTTATCCACTAAGTGTCTATGCCCTTGTAATGCTCCTGATTAAAATGTCTCTCTTCACCTAGGACTATTGCTTCTTTTAACCAGTCTTTTCTTTAAGCTCTACTAAATAGCTGAAACTAAAGGCTTCCTCTGAACGTGTATTTTCTGCCTTATTCTCTGTAGTATCTATCTGTATGAAACTATATCGCTTGGCATGACTGCTTTAAGTTACTCATTGCAATCTATAAAGTTCTTAACATTTGTTTAAACCTTTATATACTTGTACGTACTTTATGTGGAGGTTTCCTGCCCGGGCCTCTGCTGAAAAAGGACGTGTCCAGTCGGACCTTCCCAGTAATCAAATGTAAAATAAAATAAATAAACGGATAAATAAATAATGCAGACTTGTAAAAAGGGGGAAGAATCTAAGTACAGCATGGATAGACTACGAAAACAAAATTTAAAAGCATCCAACATTCATGGATAAAAGAGTGCTTACAGATATATAAGATAACACCCTACAATGATCATTACATTACTGTGACCATGAAACAGTGGCAAATCACTCTCAGCTAAGCCATGATGAAGGACAAATTATTATCCCAGGGATAAAATTCAGAGGAGGATATTCCAGGGTCAGTCTTTCTCACTGTTTCTCTTTTGTCTTGCTCTTAATCCATTAAGCAATCTAATCTACTTAACATATTAGGCAACGGTGTACGGGCTTCTCATCATATTGTTTGTGGATGATTTAAAACTGTATGGTCCATCATATGAGGGACTGAAAGCAAAATTGCAAGTGGTCAAAACTTTCTGGGAAGACATAAGAATGTCATTTGGTCCTGATAAATTTGCAAAAGCAACCTTTAAAGCAGGAAAGCTGCAGCACCAAGAAAATCAGTCTGGGACAGGAATGTGATATGAAGGAACTTAAACAGGAGGGGGGGTGTATAAATATTTGGGAAATGATGAAGGATCAACAATAAAACATGAACACATGAGAACAAACTCAGTAAGGAATGTTTTAGAAGACTAAAATTAATACTGAAAACAGCCCTGACATCTAGGAACAATGTCCAAGCTATAAACCAATTTTCTCTTCCTGTTCCTGATCAGTGAAACTGCTACTCCCAGTGATTACAGTGTCTTAACGTACAGAGCAACACAAAGTCATAAAATACCAGGATTTGCAGGCAGTAACAAGGCAATGTGGAAAAAGGATACCCAGACTGTTCCAATACTAGCAGGAGAAATTTACAGTGATATTTAGATATGCTACCGATACATAACTCTGTATGAATTGCAGAAGGAGTCAGTTCTGAGCACATTGTGGGTGCTGCAAAGAACACTTTTGGCTAAAGTCAGACTGAAAATAATACTAATTTCATAAACTTTAATCATACTTTGACTTAGGAATGGGGTCCATTCCCATCATGGTATTAGAATCTGAAAAGACTTGGAGGAATTAAACAGAGTGAATGATACCCTACTAGAGATCTCCAAATGTGTCCTCGGAAAACACACAGCTCTTCACCTGATGATCTGAAAACTTTACTGCAAGAAGAGGTAATAGAAACTCTAGATAAAGAGATCTCATATTGTGTAAGACTTGTATGCTTAACAACAAGATTGTAAAACTTTCCATATTCATAAATGGCAAACACAAGTGTGCTATGGCTGGCAGAAGAGGCACCCAAGAAAATCCTAGCGATGGAATTTTGCATCTGCATGCACTAATCAAGATGAGAGGACATGTTTGCAAGAATCCCAAAAGGTCTAATGAAAGAATAAAATGCTTGACTCAATAAACATATAGCAGGGTACCCTTACAGTAGCAAACATGTTTTTTTTTCAGTAGCAGCATGTTGCCAAGAACTACACACAGGTTTTCCACTTGAGAAACATGTTCTGGTCAATTCTATCCAAACAAGTTAATGGATAAAAGTAATAAAATTGGAGTTGGGGAAATAGTGGCATATATAAACAATATTCTTGTCATCGATAGGTTAGGTTTGGGATGAATGTAATCCATCCAATGAAAGATAGTCCTCATATAGTTTTGAAGGTAACAAGGTTAGTCACATGCTCCTGAGAAACAGAGATGATGGTAAAGACTCCTTCAGCAAATGACATTTTAAAATGATAGTATGTGTACAGCAATTGCCAATTAAGTCAAGATCAAACTTTGTGGCTCTCCATATGTCAGTGTGTAGCTGCCAGAGGAATTAATATCAGAATAAGCATCATGACTGCAGCCATATTTAAGAGGTATGAAACAAACCAAAGAAGAACTGTGGAAGTAACATCACAGTACAAATAAAGTCTCTTACTCAAAATTCTGTGATCTATAGTGTCAAATTATATAAAGAATTCAAGATTATTAAGGATAATAATGTGGACAGGACCAGGACTTAAATAAATTGTCTTCAGGGCATTCTAGAATGGGACAGATAAGAAAGATTGTGTATAATGTTCATTTAGCTCAAAAACCACTTCGTCATCTAAGTGAAATGCTCCTGTTTCATCACAATATATCGTCTAACTTATCTCCTTTCTAAGTCTCTTTTCCTGGCTTAAGATTTACTAAAGAGTGACCCACTTTAGAAACGAATGTATATATTGTACATCACACTCTGCTTGATTGTACATTGCACTGCGCTTGTTGACTAGAATATGTGTGTGTGTGTGTGTGTGTGTGTGTGTGTGTGTGTGTGTATATATAGATATATATATATATATATATATATATATATATATATATATATGTATGTATATATATAGATAGATAGACACAGATAAATATGCTACATACACATTTTATATATATATATATATATATATATATATATATATATATATATATATATATATAGATAGATAGATAGACACAGATAAATATGCTGCATACACATTATATATATATATATATATATAACCACTCAAAAGCACCAGTTCCACAACGATAAGGCTCAAAATAAAAGTAGAGGTTTATTAGGGCTCCTGCCAAACACAGTAGACACAATACAATATACGCAGTGTAAAATCACATCAACCGTTTCGTCAAGCCTTCTTCAGATAATACAAACACATAAAGCCACTTGTCAGTTATTTAAATACATTTGAATGTAATTGAATCAACACATTCAACCAATGAAATAAATAGATTAATTAAATACATAGTAATTTATTTAATAGCAATAATAAAGTGCCATTTAAACACCAAAATGTGACTTTAAAACCTGTTTGCTTAATAAATAAGCCATATATATTGTCAAAATTAATAAATGCTTGTTTAAACTTCATTCGTAATTAAAAATTAAAACCTCATTCATATTTAAAAACTCATTCATATTTAAAAAAACCCTCCTTTAAATCACAAGTTACTAAGTAAACAATACTACACTCTACTGGTCAAAATTAATGTTGCAGCTTCAAATGTTTAAAAAGATAAAATAGAAAAAATGTATGTATAATATATTTAACTGATGCTAATTATAAAACTTTTTAATATATAAAAATACTTCTAAAATAACACGTTATAATTTAGCTGCCCTTAATTTTAAAACAGGTGCTAAAGAAACCATGTCGTTGATCCCTGGATATTTGTTTGATTCCAAGATAATCTGCCAAAATAATTCCCTGTACTCCAGTAATGTTTCCCACATTCCACCTCTCGGGTCAGTGGGTACTACTTCAACAACAAAAAATTCAAAACTAGAACCTTTACAGGTTAATGTGTGTTTGTACAGGGAATTATTGGCACATGATGTTCTAATGTCATATACATGTTCATAAATCCTTTGTTTTATTCTTCTTTCGCTTTTACCCACATAAAAAGCATTACAGTTTTTACACAATGCGATGTAAATAATCCCTTTTGTGTTACAGTTAACAAAGGATTCACACACCAAAGTTTTGTTCCTTGCTACTAAGTGGCAGTTGTTACCTGTTTTCAAATATATACAATACCTACAGGCACCACATTTAAAAACCCAAACTTTTTTCTTCTTTTTGTCAGTAATTCCTCTACAACCCGTCTCTATTATTCCTTTTATATTGTTACCTTTCTTATAAATAAATTTAATATCGTGTTCAAAAATGTGACCAAGGTCCGATACTTGGGAAAAATTGCTCCATTCCTTTTCAAATATTTTCTTCACTATACTAGATTGACCGTCATATGTGGTAATGAGACCCGAAACAAAACCACTGTTTGGGTCACCATCCAGATGTGTTACCACTTCTACTTCTGACTTACCAAGTATAGGGGCAAACCTAGTTTTTCTCCCCTCAAGGACTTAATTCTTAATGTCCTCAAATAATACTTGTGGGTATCCTCTTTGTGTAAACATCTTATACAAATTTTCACATTCCATCCTGAAAATTTCATCATCTGAGGTCATTCTACATATTCGGACTAACTGTCCTTTAAACACACTTTTTTTCTGGTGGAACGGGTGGGAACTAGAAAAATGCAAATAAGTATTTGAAAATGTCTCCTTTCTATGTACCTTTGAAACAAATAGATCATTTGCCTTGGTGATGTTAACATCCAAGTAACATAGCCCACCAGTGTCAAAATTCGTTGTGAACTGAAGAAAGTGTGTAGTCCCATTGATGTATTCTACAAATATATCAAAATCATCCTTTGTACCTTTCCAGAAGAAGCACAAATCATCCAGGAATCTACAATACAAGGTCCACTTGTCATGAAACCTTGGAATCAAAATGTATTTGTTCTCCCAGTATGCCATAATAATGTTTGCATACGTGGGTGCACAATGAGACCCCATGGCCACTCCCTTTATCTGTCTATAATATTCACCTTCAAAGAATAGGAAATTGTACTTTAATACAACTTCCATAAGAACTAAAATAGTGGTAAATTCATTTTGGGAAATGTTCTTTAAAGGTAACAACATCTCTTCAAACCACATTAAACCAGTTTCATGTGGGATACTTGTAAATAAATCTACAACATCCAGTGTGGCAAATCCTGTTGTGTCTTTGTACATAGAGGTTTCTATTTTTCTAAGAAAATCCCATGAGTCTTTTAAAATATTCTTATTCTCATTAACCAAGTGTTTAATTTTCACATCAATATATTTAGCAAGAGGTGCAGTGATAGATCCTTCAGAGGAGACAATGGCTCTAAGAGGTGGGTCGTTTAGATCTTTGTGCACCTTCGGAATCCCAAAGATGCATGGTATTTTAGGTTTTGATACAGTCAAAAAATTAAAGTTTTTTTGGTTAATAGATCCCTCTAGTAGTAGGTCCTGCAATATTCCCCTTATCCTACTATATGCAATATGTATTTCATTCAAAGAGGTCCTGCTATATTTGTCTGTATTATTTAAAATATTTAACATTTTTCCTTCATACACAAAACGATCCATAAAAACAACGCCCCCACCTTTATCAGGTTTCATAACCCTAATAGAACTATCCTTGCTCACAGTTTCCAATATTTTCTCCTCGTTGTCAGATAAATTAGGACGAACATAATGCTTTGATAAACACTTCTTCAATTCATGTTCAATTTTTGATTCAAAGTTTCTTAACTGGGGGTGTAAAGGGGGATTAAAAGTACTCTTGCGTCTTAGTTCATCACCTATGCCTGTAGTACTGTTACCCTTAAAAAATATTTCCAAGTTTTTCTTTCTGATAAAGAGTTTTATATCCACTAGTAGTTTAAACAAATTAGTCCTACGTTGTGGTATAAACCCAAAACCTTTTGAAAAAACTTCAAAATGTGTGGTAGTGAGTGTAGTATTTGAATAATTAAATATGTTAAAATCATTGTATGTCCATTTTTTAACTTCATTCAATATCCCTAGTAACGGTTCCACTGTTCGTGCCTCCAAGATGGGTGCCCCCCCCCCGTGTGTAGTTTTTTGAATTGTAATTTACAGGATCCTTCTGCATCAATCTCTCAGATCTACGTAAAGGGGGAAACTCTTCCAAATCAATATCATCATCTATATGTGTAGGACTGCTGGGTGATATATCCTGCTCATTTTCATTTTGTAAATCCAAGTTAACCCTCCTGTTCCAAAACTTAGGTTTGGGGTATTGTACCTTATTTTTATATTCATACATGTCCCTCTCAATTTTACCAAATTTCCTATTTTGTACTTCTATGCAATGGGATTCAATGTCCTTAAGCAATCTTTTATATTTAGCTTTATTTTCTTCTACAGTAAACAAGAGGTCATGAATTACTGCCTTGTTAATTTCTTCTATTGTGTTAGACAGTTTAGACATTTCATTTTCATTATTTGAAATTATGGCCTCCATAATCGCAAAACCACAATTATCAAATGCTTTTAACAAATTATTATGAAAATCAGTTCCTTCATGTACATTATTTGGGTACTTGCTTACCCTTAAACCTTTAGGCACTATTTCTAATTTTAAACAGTGCCTAAGATATGCATTGTCCATCTCTAGCATCTTGTACTTATTTAAATAAAAGTGTAATTCATTAATCATGTGGTTGTAATTTCCTTTAACAGTAGTAACGCTCTTTCTGTTTGAAAAATCAAACTTGCCGTTTACTATTTCACTGAATAAAGTGTCAGTACCTTGATTAGACCATTGTCTACTAGTGGTGTCATTCGTTTTGCTGAAAGCACGCCGTTGTGGCAAAGGACGCCTGTCCTGCGTGTCCTCGAATGAAAAACATGGAAAATCATTCAGCAAGTCCAAATTAGTAGCGTCGCCTTCATTTGCGTTGTTCTCTCCATTATCCAAATGCTCGGCTGTATCCCCAGTAGGAGCCGTCCGCCTCAAAGCTTCCTGATTCCCAGGCAATGAAATAAAGTTTAAAAACGTCGCCACGGATTGGCTGACTGGCGTCAGCAGACCAACTAGCTGAGTAAGCTGTCCAACAAGCTTACGCAGCTCACCAATTTCGTTTCTTCTACCCTCACCTTCTTGAGCACTCGTCGTTGAGGCATCCATGCTGTACAAATAAACGTAACAAAAGGAAGGTGCCGGCTTCACAAATAACCACTCAAAAGCACCAGTTCCACAACGATAAGGCTCAAAATAAAAGTAGAGGTTTATTAGGGCTCCTGCCAAACACAGTAGACACAATACAATATACGCAGTGTAAAATCACATCAACCATTTCGTCAAGCCTTCTTCAGATAATACAAACACATAAAGCCACTTGTCAGTTATTTAAATACATTTGAATGTAATTGAATCAACACATTCAACCAATGAAATAAATAGATTAATTAAATACATAGTAATTGGGAACACTTCACATAATCGAATTACTGAAATCTCGAATTTCATATGGTCGACACCATATGATCGAGATTTCAGTAAATCGAATATGTGTAGTGTTTAAAAATAAGAGTTTACTTACCTTAATACATTGCGTGCACACAGAGGCAAGGATTCTTGTACGCTCTGTGTGTACGTAATGTTTTATTTTTTTGCGGTGTTGACAGGAAATGAGAAATCTCCCGTTTTGCACTTCCGCATACAGCGTAAGACGGGAGATTTCCCATTTTCCCACTGTAGTGCGATCTTGGAGTTGGTATATTTAAGGAGGGGGTGGGGGCCCCCACATGGGGTGCAGGGGCAAAAGTGAAGTTTGTCTTTTTTTTTTTTTTGTTGGTTTCTTTGGTTTCGGTTATTTGCAGTTCGAGATTTTGTTAATTCGAGCTTCTGAAGTGAATCTATATATATATATATATATATATATATATATATATATATATATATAAATACCTAAATATACATATTATATATCAGGAGTCTGACACAAATTAATGAACCACAGTCTTCAACACTCCGTTATGAAGGTGTGAATGATCTATAATTGACCTTGTAAGTGAAGTCACAAAACATCACAAACACTTGACTACATATAATAATTGAGGTTATAAAGTTCACTAGAAGAAGTGTTTCTGCAGTGGTAGAAGCCCCCCTTATCCAATATCCCCATTACTTACATATACTATCTCTGAGACCACTATATGTCAAGGAAAAAGAGAAACTGCCAAAATACAACCTCAGTCTTAAAATTCAAGTCACAAAACTTACACATTAGTGAACACTGAGAAGAATACAAGGCGTCACCCTCTTCAAGAAAGACTCGCAAGCTAGTCTATTACATGTTTACAGATTTATGACTATAGCTATCTATCTATATATATATATATATATATATATGGGTGCACTTAAAATCACCTAAACATCAGTCAAAAGATTGAAAGTGAAAACTACCGAAACTGAAAAAGGATAAAGCACAGAACAGTAACAACATTGAAGTTATACTACGGAGTGCTTTATGCCCTTTCCCATTGCTGTGCAGCCTCAGAGTTGGTATATATCATAAGCAGATGGTGTGGGGAGGGGGTGCAGGGAGCTTCCCTCTGCGAAAACATTGAAAAATATGACAAAATCTAACCACATAGAAAACCACTGACAAATGTGACAAAACCGAATCACACTTTTTTCATTGTTTTTGCAGGAGGGGGCGAGCACCCCCTGCGCAATCCCCCACACCCGCTGCTTATTATATATACTAACTTCAAGGTCACACAGCAGTGGGGAAAGGGCATAAACCCCTCCCTATTATAAAATCAGTTTTATCAGTATTTTACGTTTCAGTCATTTTCAGTTTAGGTCTTATTACGGTTCATTCTTTTGACCATTAGTCTTATCATGTTTAGGTAATTTTAAGTGTATATATATATATAAAATTATATATCATCATCTTCTTTCGGCTTTTCCCATTAGGGGTCGCCACAGCAGATTATCTGTTTCCATTTCTTCCTGTCCTCTGCATATTGCTGTGTCACACTAACCACCTGCATGTCCTCTCTCACCACATCCATAAACCTTATCTTAGGCCTTCCTCTTTTCCCGTTACCTGGCAGCTTCATCCTTAGCATCTTTTTCCCAATATATTCAGCATCCCTCCTCAGCACATGTCCAAAACAATGCAATCTCGCCTCTCTGGCTCTGTCTCCAAACCATCCAACCTGGGCTGACCCTCTAATATACTTATTCCTAATCCTGTCCACCCTCGTCACACCCAGTGCAAATCTTAACATCTTTAACTCTGCCGCATCCAGCTCTGACTCCTGCCTATTCAACAATGCTACCGTCTCCAACCCATATAACATAGCTGGTCTCACTACTCTCTTGTAGACCTTCCCTTTCACTCTTATTGGTACCTGTCTGTCACAAATCTCTCCTGACACTCTTCTCAGCCCACCACACCCTGCCTGTACTCTCTTCTTCACCTCTCTTCCACAGTCACCATTACTCTGAACTATTGATCCCAAGTATTTAAACTCATCCACCTTTGCCACCTCTAGTCCTTGCATCCTCACCATTCCTCTATCCTCCCTCTCATTCACACACATATATTTTGTCTTAGTCCTGCTGACCTTCATTCCTCTTCTCTCTAGAGCATATCTCCATCTCTCCAGGGTCTACTCCACCTATTCCCTACTCTCACTACAGATCACAATGTCATCTGCAAACATCATAGTCCATGGGGACTCCTGTCTGATCTCGTCTGTCAACCTGTCCATCACCATTGCAAATAAGAAAGGGCTGAGAGCTGATCCTTGATGTAATCCCACCTCCACCTTAAACACATCCGTCACTCCCACCGCAGACCTCACTGCTGTCACACTACCTCGTACATATCCTGTACCACTCTTACATACTTCTCTACCACTCCCGACTTCCTCATACAATACCACAACTCCTCTCTAGGCACCCTGTCATATGCTTTCTCTAAGTCCACAAAGACACAATGCAACTCCTTCTGACCTTCTCTGTACTTCTCCATCAACACTCTCAGAGCAAACATCGCATCTGTAGTGCTCTATATATCATACATACAGACTGTTTATTATGCTCAAAAACTGACTAAATAATAACTTTGCACATAACAACCTCATGGTACATAGAGCTCTGATACTACACTCCAAAACCTGGAAACAGATAAACTTGTTAACACTTTCCCTAATCATAATAACAATTATGGGGTGCTTAACATGGTTTAAGCATGTCTTTAAGCACTGTTACAATATGGTGTTGCACTAGCAACTTATATGATACGCAGTTGGCCATCTAACAACAGAGATAGAAGGTCAAACAACTTTGTATGCTGTCCATCCATGCCATTCAACTACCACCAAATTTGCCTCATATCTGTCTGTCATATTTTTTTTAATTTTCTGGTAATCACCAAGGATTACTGCCAGTTAATAATGCCATACATTAGAATTTCATATTTGGAAACACCACAAAATGTTGAACAGGAAATATAACCTTCTATGTTATATAACATAGATTGTTATTATTGAGTTTCCAATCATAACCTGCTAGATAAAGCTCGAGATAAAAGATTATGATCGGAGACTGAATCACAATTCTTTATTGTGTTTGGAGCTTTTTTTGCATGGCTGCAGTTGAACCTTGATCCACAGCAACGCATCTGTAGAAACAGCAAAAGTAAATGACTAACCAACTCTGTCCAAGAAGCAGTGAGAGTTTAAGACAGAATGTATGCAGCAAATTGCATGTTCATCAATATCCTTCTATCATTGCTAGCTAAACAGTCAAAGCATGCTTAATGAATTATCATAGCCTTTTTAACATAGAGCCACACCACTAGTCAAGAATAAATCATCACAGAATAAATGTTATTCTGTAAAGAAACACTCAAAAACATCATATGTATCCTCACTGGCAGTTGTCAAAGTTCCTTTCAAGTTTATTTCAAACTGAGGTTCTAAAACTAAACATATCAGTTTCCCAGACATTTAACAAACTGTGGTTAACAATATGGCCTAAGTCAAATCATTTTCAACTACAACTAAATATAAAGGCATAATGTAACTATCAGATTACTTGGCACAAACCTCAGGAAACTGAGTGATATTATGCTTTTATAGTAATTGTAAATTGGAATAAAGTACAGAAAAAGTTTATTTTCAACAAACATATGAGTACCTGTGTCATAAATATGGTACGCAGTTAGGGCTGGTATGCCACACACTTTGCAGCTGTTCTCTTTGTATTAAAAGGGTAGTGTTTTGCAGCTCCATCTAGAAGGCATTGCAAGAAGGGAATCTGCTATCTTCCATTCGTGAATGTATATGGCCAAGTTACATTTGATTACATCATTACTTATTATAATATTAAATGTACCCTAATAATGACCAGCAATTAAGGAATGCAATAAAGAAATGTATCTGTACACTGCAGTAGTCCAGTCTATATAGCAAAAGAAATCTAAAAACATAAATGAAAGTAAGCAGGTGACAATGAACAAAGGGAAGCAGAAAGAGAAATGCAAAGAAATGCCGAGGATTAACAGCAGTGACTAAAGTGAACACGAAGAGCTCATTCCCGAACGGGAGGAAACAAAGAACAAACTCCTAAAACATGTACTACAGAAAGAAGACAGAATAGCCTGTGTCCACATGAATGACCAGTACGATGCTAAGCTGTCTGTAGACGAAACTTTAGTAACTCAATACAGTTCATTGACAAAGTAATAGTTTAGCAAACACCTTCAGGTCATGGAATACATAGCCAGACATATAACCATTGAGTGGAAACATCTGAAAACTGGAACAATAGTCTTTTAAGTTATTCTGACATATCAAAACTAAACAGATTGATATGATTAATCAGATTTACAAGGAACTGATGAGAGGAAATCAAAGCTACTGTCACAACTCACCACCTTAAACCAAAATATCTTGGCTTAGCTGTCCTTGTTTCTATTTTTCTATATCCCTAGGGGCAACGTTTGGCCTCCTTGACCAACTGTCTTTTTGTTACTCCACCTCTCTTGAATGCCCAGAACAAGAAGCACTAGATTTGAACCACAAGATTCGTTACTCCTAAGGATAGAAAACGCACCCCAGTCTGTGCAGTAGCTGTATGTTGGACCTGTTAGTATAGTTATTTAATAATATTTGATGCCTTCTATATGAAGGATTGCTAGAGCATGAACACTTTATTATACTGTCTGTAGAGTACAGCTGGCCTACACGTAGTATTGGAATGTAGTCAGGACACACAATTCCCCTAATAAGTTTTTTTTCCACAAGCTAGGGTTTTGTTTGTTTGTCCTTTCTGGATAGAGTTCTATTGTCTTACCTATACCCCTGCACTCAACATGCCTTATGTAACTTCTTTAAATGTAAACTTCTCCCTGCCAGCTTGTTCTATTTTATTATTGTTTTTAACTCACAAGCAATGCTCTATAGCGGAACATCAACTCACAAACTTTAAAACTACCTGATGTAAATCTGTGTCCCCACTATATATGAGTAACCATTATTTGTATCTTTCTACATAGCTTATTATTATAGACTTAATTAAATAGACATATGTTAGTATTAGTTTCACATAAAGTAAAAATAATATCCTTGGTGACTGTTCTCCACAATACACACTTTCGTGGCCTGTTGCATCCCGCTCCATTCAGCTACCCAGACCCTAATAGGTTCATACCTAATTCCCACCCAGCCCAATCATCTGCATTTATACTTAATTTGCTCCACTCCTTTATGATTGCCATCTGCCCACGTATATATCATACACCCTCATTTTATAAATGCACCACACAGTTCATTTCCTTCTTTCAATTAGCGTAGTCCTTGCTCTTCTACCTCCATCGCTACGTTAAGCACTTAGCCATATACATTTATCCACTCAGTACATATTTTATCTTCATCAGAATGACCCATTTCCAAAATACCTTCCTATTTCTTTTGTCCGTTATAGTATACATTTTGATCTTTTCACATATGCCATCTATTTACAAATCCTCGATCAAGACACATAAAAGTGCTGTCAAAAACATAAAAGTGCTGTCAGAAATGATTTAAACAACAAGGTGAAGAAGCTGGATCTGAAAGTTGTAGAAATTGAACTCAAGCATGAAAGAGCATTAAAGGAAAGCATCACAGAGAAATGAAGGTTAGAAAAAGGAACACACTAAGTCAAAGTTTGTTCCAGTATCAACAGGACAGCAAAACTTCTTACAGCAAATATCCAAACTGATGGGCTTAGGAGGAGACCTTATACCACCAAAAACTGATTATAATGTAAGGCAATCATCATTTTGAATTTCCTCAAGTATTTCTTTTCTTTCATTTACATCTGTATGCACATACAGTACCAGTTTTGAAACATGAGTAGAATAAATCTAAGATGACATCTCTGCTTAATTTAGCAGAAGCATATCGACGTCAAGCAGGAATGGAAATTAAACCAGAAGTGGATAAAAACCAGGCAGCAACTGAATGTGCTAAAAAAAAAAGAAGAAAGAATATAAGATGAAGGATCAGATGAGAAGGCAAGAAATGTGGAAAAAACATAAATATAGCTGCAAGTATAGAAAACTTCTGGAAGAGCCTCATGTTGATCAAGAATGAATGCAGGAATGGTTAAGGAGAGGTGAATTCAAACCAAGAAATGAAAGGTTAATATTGGCAGCCCAAGATAGTGGGCTACGTACACGTTAGTTTACAAAGTCCATTGAATATGTGGGAGAAACAGACAAATGTAGGTTTTGTAAAACCGAATTGGAAACAGTCACACACCTTGTTGCTGGTTGCGATGCACTAATGGCAAAGGGACTGTATACTGAAAGGCATAATAATGTGGCAGATTCTGTTATACTGGAGATTGTGCAAACATTATGGTATCAAAGTGGCTGAAAAACACTGGAAACATGAGCCACAAAGAATCATAGAAAATGATGAAGTTTATATCATATGGGATCACCCAATACCAACAGTTCAAAAGATGGATGCTAGAAAACTGGATATAGTGGTCCAAGAAAAGAAGACAAAAGTAGCATTGATCATTGAAATCAGCACACCTAGTGACTACAGTGTCTTCCGTACAGAGAGACACAAAGTCATAAAATACCTTGATCTGCAGGCAGAAATGAGAGCCAATAGTAGCAGGAGCAACTGGTCTTATAAAAAATAATTTACAATCGTATTTAGATATGTTACCAATTCATGTAACACTGTACGAATCGCAGAATGAGTCATTACTGGGCACATTGCGGGTGCTGTGAAGAGCACTTCTGAATGACATCAAAGACTGAAACAATACTAATTTCATGAACTTTAATCATACTTTGACTTAGGAATGGGGTCCATTCCCATCATGGTATTAGAAACCCAAAAGACTTGTAGAAATTAAAAATGGCAGATACCACTGTTCTAAACATCTTTTGCCCATTTCTTACTTCACACACTAAAACTCAACACTAAAAAAAAGACTACAGTGTCTTGTGTACAGAGAGACAGAAAGTCATAAAATATCAGGATCTGCAGGCAGAAATGAGAGTAATGTGGAAGAAAGATACCCACAGAGTTCCAATCGTAGTAGGAGCAACAAGTCTTATAAACAAGAATCTACAATCATATTTAGATAAGTTACCAGTACATGTAACCCTGTACGAATTGCAGAAGGAGTCATTACTGGGCACATTGCGGGTGCTGTGAAGAGCACATTTGGCTGACATCAAAGACTGAAACAATACTAATTTCATGAACTTTAATTGTACTTTGACTTAGGAATGGGGTGCATTCCCGTCATGGTACTAGAAACCCAAAAGATTTGGAGAAATTAAAAAAGGGAAATACCACTGTTCTAAACACCTTCTGCCCATTTCTTACTTCACACACTAAATCTCTCCCTGCTACCACCACCATTGCATCAGATATTTAAACTCTTCATTTTCAGTAATACTGCAAGACCTGAACATTTATCACTCCCTATAGTCGACTCCACGTTTCTTTTTACTTTTCCACATCATCTTACATTCCATCCACTTTCTTTTATCTGTTCACCTTATGTCAAGTAAACAGCCTCTGCATCTATTTCTTCTCACCATTGTTGTTCTAACATCACTTTTCATACTATTCCCAATCAGTGTTGCTTTTCATATATTAACCGTTCCCTTTTTTGCATGTTTTTCCAGTTCACCTTTTAGCCTCCTTGTTCCCCTTCTCACCCTTTCCCAATAGAACCTTCCAGCATTTTCTGATTCAGAACTCATCTCTTTCTTCTCCTTCTTCCTCTGGTTCTAATACCCCAAACCTGTCTTCCATTTCTGTAAGTGTTTCTTTTTCATTATTATGTTGTGGATTTCATCTCACGCATCCTTTACAATATTTTTTTCTTGCAATTCCTCACGCCACCTCCACCCTTATCATTTCCTTACTTTTTCTACCTTTTCAGGGAAAAAACTTTTATATCACCCCCAGTTTTTCACTTTTTCTTTCTTCAGTAATTAACGGACAGTCAAACCAAAGATGTTCTTTACTTCAACATTTCCTGTGTTATGATTTGCAGTTTTGTTTTCTCAAAATGTCCAAACTCCCCACGTTGCCCAGACCTTTTTTTGTACAGTCCTGGAATAAAAGTGACTAATCCTCACTGGAAAAAAAATGCTTTTGGCTGCCCCAGTACAAAACACACTCTTTTTCACATTTATTATTGTCACATTAGGCACATGCTGCAACTTGTTATTTTCAGTTTTTAAAGTTACATAAGCTTCCCAGCTCTCTGTCCATACTTTTATGTCATTCACAACTTTTTTAATACTACCACATCCTCAAAAACACTAAGAAAAACATTTTAATTTTCTTCTATCTCAGTTGTTCTAAATTGTAACAACAGTTGTCTTTTTAACTGTACATTTAAAATCTGATAAACATAGTCCATCCAAGGAGATATGTTACTTCTGCTTTCATATTCATTAGCATATTTTTCCACTAAAGCAAATGTCTCAAAAGTTATTTAATGGAATGGTTCAGTTCCTATATGTATGAATTCCACTAATGTCAGACAAACTGAATCCTAAGGGCATAACAACATTGTCTATAACACTGCACCTGTTTGTTTACTGTTCATACTTTGTTTTCATAATCACAACAACTCCATTCTGTCTCCTTTCCATCTGCACATCCTTTCCTTTCTGCAATGGAACCTGCTGCTGCATTGGTTTTTACTCTGGAAACACTGCTATCAGTCTCTCTCTCTCTCTGTTTACTCCATCCATCTTCCTGTAGCGCAGTACAGAGCATGCCCTTAAAACCAGTTACTCCACTGACCAGACACACCCCACATCCATACAGCATCCCTCTGTTTTTCTGTCATATTCTCATTGTCAAATATTGTGGTCATTACTACACTCCACTACATGGCCTCTGATTCTTTTGGTTCTGCTTCTTCCATATCTTTTTGTAAAACAGTGTCAACCACACCACCCACGGCCGGCCTTAGGCATAGGCGAACTAGGCGACCACCTAGGGCGCCGTACAGACCGGCCTCATGAAGGGTGCAATTTTTATTTACTTATTTAATTAATTTATTTTTTCCTTTTCCACTAAGTAAAGTTTCTGTTCATCTCGGTGCCTTGCCATCCTAAGTGTACTGTAACTTTTGTGCCCTCCTCCCAGTTCCTTAGGCTATACTTGAAAACATACAGTCCAGATCCTGATTCTCTGCTGTGCTCTTCTGCCTGCCCCCCCCCCAAAGCTACAGTAATACCTGATCAGTTATTGGCTGAGCGTTATTATAGCATCCAATCAGTGATGCTTTTGCTCGCCTGACATTCCAAGCGACTCCTCCAGTCTGAGCTGTTGCCGCCGATATAAAATTCTGCTCATATGTATGCCTTTCATGCCATTCTTTATTAACGAAGTTGAGTCGGACTGTTTGTATTTTTTTTTTGTGCCTTTTGTACAGTGGACAAGTCTACCCCCTCATTATGACGATAGGTAAAATGGTATCTACGACTTTTAAATGCGGCTGTGCAGTTTGTAATTTTAAAACTAAAAGCACTTGAGAAATAAGTAAAATTGGTCATTTTCAATTAAAGCTAAACATGCCCGACCCCGCCCACACACTAATGTTCACGTTTTTTATATTTTGCTGTTTGGGTTCAGAAACATATGAATGGTGGATGATTTACAGGATGTACAGAGTGGTAGCTCTGTTCTCTTAATTTAATTATTGCTTGGAACAGTTCATGGTTGATACTGTAAACCATACAGTCTCTCCTTTCAAATGCCCAAAGTGGGACATTTTTTTTTTTTAGAAGTGTGAGATTTTGCAGGACAAAACATACCTACGGCCAGTGCAAAGGACAGCACTTCCACTTTTTTGCCAAACTAAAAGCTTATTTTTGTAGCATTTTAGTTGCCTCTGATATTTCATATAATATGAATGGGTTCCAGATACAAAATAACAGTTTTATGCAACTATTATTATTTTTTTTTTTAGAAGTGTGAGATTTTGCAGGACAAAACATACCTACGGCCAGTGCAAAGGACAGCACTTCTACTTTTTTGCCAAACTAAAAGCTTATTTTTTGTAGCATTTTAGTTGCTTCTGATATTTCATATAATATGAATGTGTTCCAGATACAAAATAACAGTTTTATGCAACTATTATTATTTGCCATTTTTTTTCCCAGGACACAACTGCCCAAAGTGGGACTGTCCTTCACAAAGAGGGACAGGTTGTAACCCTAGTCAGTAATGAATGCCCACTAAGTAGTGTATACTGCAGGTTGAGACAACATGGATTTTATGCATATCTTAGACTACTCCTGGGGTAATGGGGTTAGGAGAAGTAAGAATATTACAGTGGTTGCCCAGTTTTCACTATTATCATATGATCATAGGAAGTTACTAGGCTATTGGCCCCTGAGGCCCTTGTGTAATTGTGGAGATGTGTAAATGTACGTTCAGGACTTGTGAGGAAGGGGTGCTT
The DNA here is from genome assembly GCF_019279795.1 of Protopterus annectens. Taxonomy (NCBI): domain Eukaryota; kingdom Metazoa; phylum Chordata; order Ceratodontiformes; family Protopteridae; genus Protopterus; species Protopterus annectens. The sequence goes on along the minus strand of NC_056748.1, from coordinate 55,675,304 downwards.
GTTCCCCTGCAAAACACTTGCATTTAATTTTTTCATGTGGTTGGTTCATTGAGCAGTTTTGCTCAGCAAGTTGGTTTCTTGTGATTTTTAATGTGAGGACTTCTAGTGGAAGCAAATAAAGCAAACTGTCAATATAAATATAAATGTAAACATTAGAAGACACGCAGTACTTAGGCAGTCTGAATTTCAAGTGCTTATTAGAATTCCTTTGAAAATCATAAAAAACTGAGCCCTTGACTAAGATGCGATTTAATACACACTGCCATAATGCACTGTATTGTTAGAGCAGGTAGACCAGAATTACTTTTGTTCATGGCTTGACAACCTTAATTTTTATTATTTAAATTTTCTTCCTATAGTATGACAAAGAAAATTATTTTTATGCAGTAAAATAATTGATGGAAATAACTTGAGTGGCCTTCCTGGGGAGTGATCTACCTGTGGGTGTTTCATGAGTATGGTGTGGGTATGGCTGTGGGTGGGGTTAAGGGGCACTGAAGCACTACTTCGCCTAGGGCACCATTTCAGCTAAGGCCGGCCCTGACACCACCCCAATGCCACAATATTCACCTCCAAAGCATATTTTTATTTCTGAATTACAGCTTCTGTTTTCTCCACTCTCATCAGTGATGACTGGTAACATCCCTCTGGTGCCACCTAGTGATCACTTCACAAATTGCAAGGGAAGTTAGTAGCAATACCACCGCAAGTCTCCCACGAAAAGAGGCTACTAACCTAGTGGATCTGTTCCCGTCAACAAAGGGTTAATAAAACAAAATAAATTATGCATCACATGTCTTCTGTCAATGATGTAAGAAATGTTCAAGGTAAATGTAGCATCTCAAGGGGTGATCATGCTTTTAAGAGTCAGATGACAAAAGAAGTTCTAAATTTGGGAGCAATCAACTTCAAACGGTAATATTTATTTATTTATTTTATTTTTATTTTATTTTACATTTGTTAACTGGGATAGTCTGACTGTGTATATGTCCATTTTCAGTGGAGGCCCGGGGAGAAAAGCTCCAAGAGCAAGAGACTTAAACCTTAACACGGTTATTAATAGGACGTGCTGGAGGGACAGATTCATCACCCAGAGACTCCCTATGCTGTGGAACAAAATCCCGGTACATGTGAGGCAGAGCACCTCGCTGGCCTTGTTCAAGAGAAATCTTGACCAATGGATGGGAGATCGCAGGTATACCCCAGGGATTACCTCAGTGTCACTGCTTGACAGAGGCACAACAACATAATGGGCTTAGTATCATTCAAACTAAAGGGGTGGCGAAAGCCACAAAACTCTGGGCTAGGCTTGTAAATGCCCTTGGGCAGATAGCCTAGTATGAACCTATGAACCTATAAGATTCATAATACACATACAAGTAAAGAAATTTTACTAAATAGTAGTTATATACAGGTTACAGACACGAGCAGTTCAAGTATTATACACAGATAGTATTAACTTATTACATTCAGGATTTAGACACAATAAGTAGCAGTTTATACAGTTTACCCTTCTTGATATGGAAACGAAACATTTGTAGATTGGAGGCAACTAAGAAACAGAGAGGACTGTACTCAGGGTTAGAACAAGGACATAACCAGTGTGTTTTGAGGTAATTCTTGAGTTTGTTTTTGAATAAGGTTAGCAATGGTTTTAGAGTCAATTCAGCTGGAAGTGAGTTCTATGTCTTTCCAACAGAGCGAATCTCTAACAGAGTGGTTGGATTTGACCGTTTGAACTAGGAGTCTAGTGCATGAGCAGAGTGGGCGGTTGTTACTGTAGGGGCTGATAATATTTTTTAGTGCAGGTGCATTTTCTGGCTGGTAAAGGACTTTGTGGGCTACTATGAGCTAATAACTACAGTAGGCAAGGTAGTTCCAGCCATCCTAAGAAATTTAGGTTGTGGCAGTGGTGGGTCCAGTAGGCTGTGCCAGTAGCATATCTGGCAATGTGGTTATAGCAGGATGATAATTTATTAAGATCTGTTTTGTTCGAATTGGAGAAAAGAGGTGAGGCATAAAGAAGGGTTGATAGTAGCTGGGATCAGGCAATTGCTGTTCTAGCAAGTGGGGTGAGAAAAGATTTGATCCTATAAAGAGAGCTGAGTTTCTTTATTGATAGTTTTTATAGTTTGATTGATGTGAATGTCAAACCTGAGGTTGTTATCGACCATGACACCCAATAGTTTAGTTTGGGCTTCCAGGGAGATGATGGTGCCATTATTTGTTGTTATATTGAAGAGTGTCAGGGGGTTCTGCCCGTAGGGGAGAAGAGAAGCAGCTTAGTTTTATTGGGGTTTAGGATCAGACATTGGTTTGAAAGCCAATTTTCTACTCTGTTGAAGGTGTTTTGGGTTAATGTGAATAGATTTGCTGGGGAAGTGGCAGAACAAATCAAAGTGGAGTCATCTGTATATTGACTGCAGGTAGCATCTGGGATGACTGTATGAAGGTCATTGGTAAAGATAGAGAAAAGAAGGGGTCCTAATATAGAGCCTCGGGGGACTCCTAGCATGATGGGAAGGCACGATGATAGTTTATCCTGCCAAAGGGCTGCCTGTTGCATGCCCTGCAGATAAGATTCAAACCATTGGAGCACTTGATTGTTTAAGGTGAAGGCCTTCAAGGTGTTCATAAGCATTTTATGGTCAACCATGTCAAAGGCCATGGAAAGATCTAGAAAGAGTACAGAGGATAGTTTGTTATTGTTACGGTTGTGGTTTATAACGTTAGAGAAAGAGAGGAGTATTCTGCAGGGAGATCAGCAGCCAGAGTGATGGGTCTTAGTTTCTTACGTTGGGTCATAATGAGTTGAGTAGGAACAGGATTGAAGCTAAAGGATGAATGGGTATTGGTAGTGGCTGAATTTGGATTAGAACCACTGGGAGAGTTGGCTGGCCAGAGACTGGATAGTCTCTATGAAGAAGGTGTTAAAGGTGTTAGCAATGTCTTCTGGGGATTTTTGTTTGGAGGCCGAGGGGGGATAGGAGTGTGGTTTTGCCTGGGTGAAGGAGTTTGTTTATTCCTGCCCAGAACTTCTGAGGTTTAGTGCGGTGTATTTGTTGTAAATGGCAGTAGTAGCTCTTTTTATCTAAGGTTATGGATTTTTTAGTGCCATTCCTTAACTGTCTAAATCTAAGTTGATCAAGTGGGGTTTTTGTTGTTTGGTAGATGGCCCACACTTTGTTTCTAAGTGCAATTTTGGATTTGGTATCTTTAGAAAGCTATGGTGCAATATTAACCTTGGGTCTAATAGTATGGCTGGGAGCATGAGAGTCAAGAACAGCAAGGAATTTGGTGTTAGAGTATGTGAGAGCTTCGTCTAGGGGGAGATATTTTAGGGCTGACCAATTGCATACCTTGAGTCCATTATTAAACTTATTGAGATTAAAGTTCTTGTTGTTTCTTATAGATCTATAGGTGGGATGGTGGGAGTAGTTTACCTTAAGCTTGATTATATAAGTGAGACAGTGATCACTTGGGTCATCGGGTAAAGTGCCTGATGTATAGTATTGTGGATGGTTATTGATAAGTATCCAGTCTAGGGTCCTATCTTTATTATAGGGTTTATCTGTCCTAGTGGGGGAGGATATGGTCTGAGTAAACCCACAGAGGTTTACATGGGTTGTGGGGGATTCCGAAGAACAAGAATTCCAATCAATGTTAAAATCCCCAAAAACAATGGTTTCTTGTGGATAGTTATTGGACAATCAGTTTAAGAAATCTTCTAGGGTATCTGTGCTCCTCCCTGGGGGAATATAGATGCAGACAATGTTTATGCTTTTGTTACTATTAATATGTAGTTTTGAGATAAGAATTTCAGTGTTATTGACCTGGGGGGGAGGGTTGTTGGGTGTCCGTGGTGACAGATAAAAAAGACTTGTAAAGTATTGCTACCCCACCGCCCTTTATGGAGGTATGATCCAGTCTAAATATATTATACCCTGGTGGCAGAACCTCGTTGTCATTGGTGGCTGGTTTTAGCCATGTTTCTGTGAGGCATAGTATATCAGATAAATGAACAGCTAAGAGGGCATGCAGGTGCTGAATTTTGTTATTTATGCTCCTGATGTTTAGATGGCAGGCCAGCAAGAAATTTGGAGGTCTATTTGATGGAGCTATGTTGATAGGAGAGTTAGTAGGGGGATTAGGGTCAACTGCTGGGGTTGGGCCAGCGTTTGGGTGGATGTCACCATCCATTGTGAGGTTATTTTTTAACCTGAGTATGAGTTTCCAGATTTTGAATAGAGTATTATGATAGTGTCTAGGTTTAGAACTAATGTAGCTAGGACTAATAAGGAGGTAGTTTTGAGGGGTTGAGGAGTAGGGTACGGGGGAAAGGGTGAGGTGAGCATTTTTGTTTATTACCGGTAGGGTGGAAGTTTGGAATTTAGGGTAGTGGTAGCCCAGGTGACCCTTGATTTCATAAGTGGAAAGCAGATATGGGATGAGCAACAGAGATGGTAGAAGGGTTAACAATAGTATTTTGGTAGATAGCATTGCTATTTGACTGAGGCCTGACACTAGAGCTGAAGAAATAGCAGGGGGAGGGGCAAGTAGTAGCAGGAAGAGGGTAATGCTGATTAGAGTACAGGCTGCTACCGATTGGTTTAGTAGAGCTAGGGTGTGGTTTGGACCAAATAAATTTAGCACCACTAGGGGCGGGTGAGATTTGGGAGCAGGGTGGAGCGCGGAGTGAGCCCGAGCAAAGCGAGGGTGAGCGGAGAGGGGTTTAACTAAATCACAAGATGCCAGTACTCAGAGCTTACAAGGTAGGTATATAGTTTAGTTTTTTTAAAGTTATTTTCTTTTAAAGGATGTCTTCTTTTATGTAAAAATGCTAGTTTAAAACTACAGTTTTGGAGGAGGTAAGGTGTTGAATTCTGGCCCTAGGTCATATAAACACTAGCGACAGATGGTAGAACAATTTTTAGATGATTATTTACAGCTTGTAAGGGGCTCAGGGGCTATCTGCCAGTGCAGGACCCAGTAACAGTAGTTATGCAGTTCACAAAATAAATTTAGGTAAGTTAAGCTTGTAGTAGACTTTTGAGTTAAGGACAGGGTGGTACTGTATTCAGCATTATTCACAGGCTGGGTGGTTTATTCTGTAGCATCGGGAGCCTTTCTGAGAGCAGTAGTATAGGGCAAGAACCTAAAAGGATAGATTAGTTAGAGTTAACAGCAGGCAACAGATAAATGATCATATGTACACATTTCAGAGATCTTGTCCTTGTCTAGCAACCAAATAAAAGCCTCAAGTACACATTTCATATACAACATAATTTCTGATTCTGTCAAAAGAGATTCAGGATTTCTCAAGCCGCATAGGCCAATGAATCCGAGAGTCCTAGTCCCATCTTCAAAAAAATGACTAGGTTCACAATGTTAGACATTTTGCACTGGTGTTGCTTATTAGTGTAAAATGTCAAAGTAATAATAGCCGGTTTCAGTACTATGTGACCTAGGCAACGGTCTAGGGCCCATATTGGCTGGTGGAGGCCTATGTTAGCTTGGGGCTGCCTTCCATATATAAAAAAAAAAAAAAATTTCAGTAATAAGCCCAAGTATTGAGTTATGTAAATAAATGAAGCCCACTCATTCAACATCCACAAACACAGCATGCCTTTAGAACCTGATGGGAGACTTCCGCAAAGATTGGAAAGCCCCAGAAACCTTAGTGTTAAAATGACACCCTAATGTCATCTTACAAAGAAAACATATGGATTTTTAAGTAGGTTGGAGTCAGATAGGACAAGCAGACAGCTCCTTAGATGCTGTTGCCACTAATGAGATGCAAACAGAGCTGCCACACCAAATATACAGAGCATCACTACCTCCAGTAAGTGCAATTCTTTGTGTGGGTTTGTATGTGTGTGTATGCACGTGTGTGTGTGTGTGTGTGTGTGTGTGTGTGTGTGTGTGTGTGTGTGTGTGTGTGTGTGTGTGTGTGTGTGTGTGTGTGTGTGTGTGTGTAATTCCCTAGTGAGGGGGCTGTCTAGTTCACTGAATTTGCTCAAGGTCAAATCTTGAACCTTAATTATTAGCAAGCAAGTTCTTTAAACCTGTATACCAACTGCCATGGTCCTAAAATGTGTGCAGGGTGGCCATGGTATGAAAACAGTCCAAAAGTACACTAAATCCACCACCAGCCAGGTATATTTTCTATTAATGTGGGTTTCAATGCTGTTTCAATGAATGTGAGTTTTAAGGGCAGAGAAGTTTACTGTTGCTCATGCTAAGTCTGTTTTCTTTGTGAGACTGTATTGTTTTTTTCACCAAATGGCTATCAGTCTTCACGCTATAAAATTTGAAATAAAAATTTTAAATTAAATCAAAATATCTGTAATCATTGTAGAACTGGAGAAGAAAGTATGCACACTTAGATGTTTGAACAGTGTTTATGGTAAATGTGGAGAGATAGCAAAGTAACTGAACACTGGTATGGCTGTGTTGGCAGATCGGGGGGGGGCCCTGATCGCCTGTCTTGCCTAGAGCCCCATTTCACCATGATTCACAGATGCTTCTACATGTTGCAGATGCACACTACATGATGCAGCACAAGTATCATCCTATAGGTGGAGCTCTAGTGCAGATTGTGACCAGTTTGGTGAAGTGACCACTGGATAGTGAAAATGTGCATTAATCATTTTTCATGAGTTATCCCTCTTGACACAGGACAACTCAGTCAGATTTTTGGTAGGATTTCAGGCTGTGTTTTGGGGACATCTAATTTACTGACTTCTTTAAAACAATGTTCATTCTCTGACGTGCTTAACATATTCAAACAATAGTCATCAATGTCCATAATCAGGAGATCCTCCCTTGTTACCTTCTTGATGTGTCAGTAACCAATTTGCTTAAAGTTGTATTTTCAATTTGACTTATAGTCTTTAAAAACGGGTCTATATCATAACATCGAAGTTCTCTAACTTCGAATGTTATTATATCGAACCATAAACACCGAAGTATGAAAACAACGAACAGTCAGAATAACGAATTTTTTTTCCCAGGGAAAAAATTCACTATACCGAGAAACATACACACAGACAAACACACACAAAAAACAGCCATCCACACACATACACTTAAAATCCTACACTTAAACTAAACTTTACATACAGTACTATCTATCCACTTACCTTAACCCAACCCTAACCCTAAGGTACGTCACTATCGCACACTCACCTCACCCACGCCCTAACCCTAACTCACTTAACCCACCCCTTAACCCTAACCTACACACAATCGCACACTTACCTGACCCATGCCCTAACACTAACATTCACATAGCCGCACACTTACCTGACCCTCTCCCCAACTGTAACTCACCTAACCCGCCCCCTAACCCTAACATACACACAATCGCACACTTACCTGAACCTGACCTGTAACACTCCAAAATATTGAATGCTGAAAACAGCGAAGCCACAGCAAAGCCCACTGAATTCTTTCCCTGGGAAAGAATTCGATGTCCTGCACCTTCGCTGTTTTCAGCATTCGACATTATGGGTTTGATATTATAACATTCGATGTTAGAGAACTTCAATGTTATAATATAGACCCTTTAAAAACATACTAGGCCCTTGGAGTCATGCACTAATGCCTTTTCTCACAAATCCTTATGCAAATCTACCATAAACTGGAAAGGTGGATTATACATGCTCAGTTTTCTTATTATTATAATGTCTGAATTAAAACTTCTTTCTGAATTAACACTACTTTTAAATCTGACTGGCTTGTCAACAACTTCAAAGAGATCATAGCTTGTAACAAACTGTTTGACAAGTACAAATATAAATGTATACTTTAACACAAATAATATACCATTGTTTAAATGTTTACTAGGTAAATTCAGTGCCTTAATTTCTTGAATCACATATAATGGTAACAATGTATGTCCCTGCAAGTCCCATGTCCTGTGTTTCTGGGACCACTTTATCTGAGTACAACAGTGCAATGAAATATCACATTTTAATCCACATGACATTTTGTCCTCAACACTCAAAAATCCCATGTGAGTAAGTCATAAGGGCATTATCCTACAGCTCCATGAACGAGGGACATCCAATCCTTAGTGACTACAAGGAGCACTGTCTAACTAACCCAGTCCTTAACCTTTTCAACCTCATCATCTCAGCTGGTTTTGTACCAGCATCAGGAAGAATGGCTGCACCCCCCCCCATAAGATAAGCTCCATAACTAATCATGGAAACTGTAGACCAATGAGACTTAACAACCTAACATGTATGCCAACAGGACCCACCATAACGGAACCTATAAGCAATAATACTGGAAGCTTACTTACCCTCAGTGTTACCAATTTGTGCTCATAGAGGGAAGATCCTGCCTATTTAACTTAATAGAATCTGGCAAGACTGTGAGCTGTGGTACATGATAGAAACTGGTAAAGTTGTGAGCTGTGGTACATGGTATAATCTGGTAAGGCTATGAGCTGCGGTATATGGTAGAATCTGGCAAGGCTGTGAGCTGTGGTACATAGAATCTGGTAAAGTTGTGAGCTGTGGTACATGGTAGAATCTGGCAAGGCTGTGAGCTGTGGTACATGACAGAATCTGGTAAAGCTGTGAGCTGTGGTACATGATAGAATCTGTCAAGGCTCTGAGCTGTGGAACATGATAGAATCTGGTAAAGCTGTGAGCTACGCTACATGGTAGAATCTGGTAAGGCTATGAGCTGTGGTACATGGTAGAATCTGGTAAAGCTGTGAGCTGTGCTACAGGGTCTGGTTTCTTCAGCCCTCATTTGCCTACTTTGTGACCTTGAGCAAGTCATTTAACCAGGTATTACTCCCAGGTCACCTCTGGAAAGGGACTGTGCCTCTAGTGGGACTACCTGGTTAAAAAATGAGTAATATTATTATCATTACTATTAGATTTCTTTGAAAAAAAATACAAAGATATTAGATGTGGGCACATCAATGAATATAACTTACTTTGACATAGTCAAGAACTTTGTTACTATTCAACACTCAGGTATTATTGACAGACTAATAAATTTAAATGTAAACCCTTATGTAACCTACTGGGAAACTGTCTCACAAGCTAAATCCAGTAAGTCAGAGATGGGGACTCAGTGCCCTTTAAAAGACCTGTTACTAATGAGGTATTTCAGGATTTAGTGTTGGGACTGCTGTTGTTTGTTATTTTCTTCTGTGATGTCAAGGTTGGCATCAGAATCTTTTTGGCTGACAAAGTTTATAGGTGATTGCAAGCCTGGGGCCATCATTGACTTTTGGGAAGACACTAGAATCCTACAAGAGGGACTAACAGTATAAGTCTAAATGTCAAAACGTGCAGTATTGTGTCCTTTGGTAAACAGGGCAACGCATAGCCCTACCGCATAAATGACAGGTCCCTATCAGTTAGTTGAACATACTATTCCATAAACACCTCTTTTTTGAACCCAATTAAACAAAATCTTATTCTGTTGAACAATCGTTTTATCGAAGTATTTCCCATTGGAAAAAAAAACAGTGGGCCATCATTGGGGAGTTACCCCTTTCCCCACTACAGTGCAATTTCAGAGTTGCTATATTTAGTTGGGGAAGTGAAGCTCCCTACATTGGGGGGTGTGGGGTGCACAGCCCCCCCACCAGGGTGAGTTTTAAATAGTGCTGTTTTTGTTGTGGTCTCTGGGTTGACTAAGTGATTGTTTACCCTGGGAAAGCATTTCATTTAAGCAATTGGTCAACGGATTAATTTTCATTTAATTGGGTTCGATAAAAAGGTGTTTGTGGAATAGTGCATTCAATTAACTGATAAAGACCCCATAAATGACATCCTCAGTGACACAGTCTGTAGGGATTTGGGCACATTTGTGGAAAACGAGATCTGCTTCTACCACCATATAACTAATATTGTTAGAATGTCCTTCTTCCTGTATCAGTTATTCATCAAAGGCAGATCTTCTAGATACAAAGATATTATCTGCTGTCCCTCTCTGCTCGTCTCTTATTAGGCCTTTAATAGAATATAATGTTCCATTCATGATAATCCTGTTCAAACATACGACTCAGTTTGAAAACTAAACAGTGTTTTCTCACAAAGAAAATCAAGGTCATGAACTGAGTTCCATGGATTACACTCAGCACCTTAAATCTCTATCCCTCTTCTCTGTCTCATACCGACTCCTAAGGGGTGGCTTGTGCCTAGATTACATGGTTCCATATAACTCTGTTCTGTGTGACTTCCTACATGTTCATAAATCATGTAACATTACAAATATCCAAACAAGTAACCTAAACTTACACAATCATATAAAGAGAACGTATTGCTGGGATAGATACCGCTCCGAAAAAATTAATGTCCTGTGGAACAAAATAAGTATTTATGTTAAACACAGTAACCATCTTCAAACACAACCTAAATAAATTGATTGAAAAATGCAAACTCATCTAAGGTTTGGACCCCAAATCCTTTAGGCAAAGGGTAGTAAGTAGTAGTAACTGTTGTGGGTATCCTATGAGTGATCTGACCAAGTAACTTGGCTAGTAATAAAATCTAATTAAAGAGGAAGTTGCATAACTTTGTGTTGCTCAGCTGAGCAGTTTTGTAGTGCAAAATTGAGATCCATACAGTAGCTTACATACTCCCATGCACCCACACACACACACACACACACACACACACACACACACACACACACACACACACACACACACACACACACACACACACACACACACACACACACACACACATACACATATACATACACATGCAAACACAAATACACAGATAACTGCAGACAGACAGACAGACACACACACACACACACACACACACACACACACACACACACACACACACACACATATGCACACACACACGCGCGCGCACACACACAGATACACAAACACGTATGCACACACATATGCACACGTTCACATGTAAAAACAAATACACAGATAATTGCAGACAGTTGCGTGCACACACACACACACACACACACACACACACACACACACACACACACACACACACGTACACATGCAGACACAAATACACAGATAACTGCAATCACACACACACACACACACACACACACACACACACACACACACACACACACGCTGTCACTATTACACAGAGACACACATTGTCACTGTATACACACACACACACACACACACATTGTCATTATACACACAGACACACATTGTCACCGCACACAAATACACACACACAAACACACACACACACACACACACACACACACACACACACACACACACACACACACACACACACACACACACACAAATGATATAATGTGCATACATCTTCTACTTTCAGAAAAAAAAGTCTTAATAGAGTAGAGCTATAATACCACAGACCAGATTCATATAGAAGGCGTACATGCTACACAGATACTCTGATACTCATGCACAGCCACAAGGAGACACATTCACATATACAGTGCATGCACACTCTGCAATTATGATCTGTCCAGCCACAGACCAGACTCATAGAGAAGGCATACACATTACACAGATACTTTGATACTCATGCACAACCACACAGAGACCCATGCACATATACAGTCCATGTATACTCTAGAGCTATAATCTCTCCTTCATACCAGCTGCAGGTGTCATCATGTAGTGATCATCCAACACACAGACACACATACACATGTACTCAGAGTAAGCATTTGTGCATAGACACTCACAGACCCAATAACTATATACACATATACTCCTCATTTAGCACTACTCACTGGAAGTGTATGCAGCGTGAAGCTGCCCCCTAGACTACCCCATTGAAATGTATAGTGGCATATACCTTGGTATCCCCTGCACTGCCTATCAGGTTGACTTGCATTGTATGTTCTATAGGACTTTTGTAGGATGCCAGAATCCTAATGGGGCATTGCACTATGCTGCTTATGGCCACATTAGCACTGGCCCTCCCCTGACTACTACATGGCATTAAATTTCCCACTGTTGAATAGCACAGAGCTGTGCTACCAGGCAGCATAATGAATATGAACTGAGGCAAGTTATATGTTGTCTTGTGAATGACTGCAACCATGTGCACAGTCTTATGACTGTAACGCTGTAACTGAGAGTCTGATAACATGAGAGGCTGTAATCATGTCCACAATACTAAATACATGTATGACATCATACATGTCTGACGTCTGATAACATGAGAGGCTGTAATCATGTCCACAATATCTGACTACATCATTTATATGACTGTAGTTATGTACATGCTTATAAATAGGCAACTATACCTAAACTAGCTACCACAATAATTATAAACATTACAAACTAGCAAATGTCACTGCTTTCCATATTCGTAATGTAATCTTAAATTGAGTCAGCACAGAGCTGGTTTCTTGGCAGTTCAGTGCAGTTAACCAAAGGTAAATTCGTAAATATGCAAAGAAGCAAAAAGTGTTGTAGTATATTCTGTTTTATTCATTCAGTTTTTGCATGATTCTAAAATACTGTTTTTTAGCATTAATAGTGAGCTGAAATATGGAAAAATGAAAGCAATGCAAATATAAGTAATACAAGTTCTGATTTCCGTGCGCTTAAATATTTATAGAATTACGGGATGTTATTAAGTGAGTAATACAATGAGAAGTAAAAGTAATGGTGTATGTAATAGCCCTTTAGAAATTCAAATTATATATAGGTTTCAGAGGCATGAAAAAAGAATATTCTTATGGTAAAGTTAATAAAAATGTTCTTTAAAATCTTACAACTTACTCATTATTATCAATAAGGAAGTATTCTCTCTCCTTTGTTTCAATCCTTATGACATTCTGAGGGCTGGCTTTAAACATCCTCTGTATATTTCCCCAAAAGCTGTGGTCTGTCGGTTCAATTGAGATATTCTGAATTCTTCAAAGATATAAATAAAAAATAGTTACTTGTAGCATGAATTCTGTGTATTGATAGTTTAAATAAATTGGTAGAAGCTTTTATTGGCAACCATTACTTTTCAGGTATTTAAGATTCACTTCAGTACTCAAAGGACAACAGGTACATTTTGTATACATGTACAGTTTAGTTAGTTGTTTTTGTATACAATACAGATACGGTTTAGTTGGTTGTTTTTGTATACAATACAGATACAGTTTAGTTGGTTGTTTTTGTTTGATTTACTGTGGTGGATTTATTTGGTGATTATCCTCAGCTTTATTTTCACATGTTCAGATTTACTGTGGTGGATTTATTCTGTGTCTGTCCTCAGCTTTCTAAGTGAACGGAAAACCATACTTTTCTTGGCTAGGTTTTTAAGCCTCTGGATGCTCAAAGAGAAGACCGCTCCTAGGTAAATCATCGATGTTCACATTATCCCAGGATGTGTGCTACGTCTCAGTGAATATGTGTCATGTAATAGACTGACATCCCATCCAAACAAGGTTCCTGCTTTTTACCCATTGCTTGACAGGATAGGCTCAGCTGTCTGCAGCCCTGAAGTGGATAACACAGGAACTGAATGTGGAGGAACGAATGGACTTTCACGGAAGACATTTAGTATGTGTAGAGTAGAGAAGTTTGTAAAACATTACTAACTTAAAAAGAATGTGCTACAACTACAAAATACTAAAAGTTCAGATAGTAGACTTATTGGTAAAAAAGCGTGAATCTTGGATTATGTCAAAACACAAACACATCACTGTAGGACATACCTCCAAACCACTCTGTATTTGCAGGAGCTCTCCAGTTTTAAACAGTAAATCTCTCCACTCGGCTGCTCTGGTTTAACATGAGACACTCTGTTTCTTTACTTTCACTGGCTTGATTACAGAGCCAATGAAAGAGAGACTTGCTGGAGCTTGTCACAGTCAAAATGGACCAATAACAGACTAGTGGACTAACAGTACCAGAAGAGTAGCAAGGGTGGGGTGATCATTAAAGGCAGTTCCTACATTTTTATTTCTGTACTGGCATATCAGTGCTTCATAGGTTCATAGGTTGGTACTAGGCTATCAGCCCTAGGGCCTATACAAGCCTAGCCATAACAATTCCTTGGCTATTTCTTCCCACAGTATTTACTTCCCTGGACCCCTGTCTAGCAGAGTGACTGACATGATCCCCGGGTTGAATTTCCTTTCTCCCATCCAATCATCAAGGTTCCTTTTGAAGACGGCCAGAGAGGTGCTCTGCTTGACATGTATGGGAAGTCTATTCCAGAGTCTGGGGAGTCTCTGGGTCATGAACCTATCCCTCCAGCATGTTTTGTTTATTGTGATGACAAGGTTTAGATCCCTGGGGCGTGTGGCTCTGACTGATTGGGATTTCTTTAAGTGTAGCATGTCCAACAGCTCTGGGTTTGACATGGCCTTATATGTTAAGCAGATATCGCCTCGGAGTAGACGATATGTGACAGAGTATAGCTGGAGTTTTTTAAGGTGGTCAGCATAGGGCATCTACTTTAGACCTGTGATTCTTTTAGTGAGGTATTTCTGTGGCCTTTCCAGTTGTTGCAGATGTCTTGAGAGGTACATACCAAATGGGGCATTGTATTCTATAATGGGTCTAATGAGGGATGAGTACAGTGGGACAATGACCTCTTTTTTTCTGGATGAAAAGCCCTTAGTGATGAGGTGTGCCACATAGAAGGATTTCCTGACTGTTGTGACAGTGTGGTTATTGAAGGTGAGACCACTGTCCACCTGTGTCCCTAAGTCTCTTATCACACTTTCGGTGTTTAGTGTACTGCCACCTATGTGGTAATTCACGGGTACATGTTTTTTCCCAAAGGGGATAACTATACATTTCTTGGCATTGAGCTTGAGCCCATGGCTCTGGCATCAAGCATCTGTTTCTGTAAGGCCCTTTTGTAGAGTATCCATATAATTTGGGGATTCAGTAATGGCTCCCAGTTTGCAGTCATCTGTGAACTTTGTCCCTTACTTAGTCCCTTAGTGTTGGCCTGTACTTCAGAGAAGTAGATTCCAAACAAGAGAGGTCCCAGGACTGAACCCTGAGGTACTCCACTTGTCACTTCTCTGGAGCTGGATTTGGAGTCAGCTACTTTTACAGTCTGGGTTCTGTCAGTAAGCCAGTTGGCACCCATCAAGTGACGTAGGGATTTATGCCCAGCTTAGTAAGTTTATCTGTGATTCCAGAGTGGGGGATGGTGTCAAAGGCCTTGGCGAGGTCCAGATAGGCTGTGTGGACTGCCTTACCCTCATCCATGGCTCTGGAGACTGATTCAAAGAAGTCAATCAGGTTCTGGAGACAAGATCGGCCCTTCACGAACCCAAACTGGATGGGGTCCAGTGTTTCAAGGTTGACAATGTCTTTGTTTATAAGTTCCATGATAATACGTTCCATGGCCTTGCAGATCAGGCTTGTCAGACTAATGTGGCGGTAGTTCCCAGGATCCAAGGTGGATCCCCCCTTGTGGAGGGGATAACTGAAGCTGTGCGCCACTCAGTGGGCACAAAGCCTGAGGTGAGGGTATGATTAAACATGACACTTAGGTGAGGTGCCAGTTCATTTTGTAGCTCATATAGTACACAGCCCAGGATGTTGTCTGGTCTCATGGATGCTGTATTCTTAGCTTTGGAGAGTGAGTTTTTTACCTGTGTGGCTGTTATTACCGGAATTTGGCAATCTTCATGTGTGGTAAGCAGTCAAAGTAAGCCATTAGGAAGAAGCCTTTTTTTTTGTTTGCTCATCAATTGAAGAGCTGAGGGAGTAGCCAGATTGGGGAATGGCTCTGAGTACTAGCTCGGCCATTCTAAAACAGCCATTACCAAGCAGTTCTGAATACAAGTCTACTGTAGATCTGGTAAATGACTGTAAAGTACACTTGGGTTATGTGCACTATGTAATTAACATTTGTATGTATGCATATGTGTGTGTGTGTGTGTGTGCGTGTGTGTGTGTGTGTGTGTGTGTGTGTGTGTGTGTGTGTGTGTGTGTGTGTGTGTGTGTGTGTATATATATATATATATATATATATATATATATATATATATATATATATATATATATTAAAATGCCATGTTTTTCTGATATAAAAAAATGAGACCACAATAAATCATTTTAAAACTTTTCCCACCCTTAATGTGATCTATAACCTGTACAATTCAATTGAAAAACAACAAATCTGTTAGAGGAAAAATATACAAAATAAAAAACATACAATAAGCTGGTTGCATAAGTGTGCACACCCTTAAACTAATACTTTGTTGAAGCACCTTTTGCTTTAATTACAGCAGTTAGTCTTCTTGGGTAGGAGTCTAGCAGCATGGCACATCTTGACTTGACAATATTTGCCCACTCTTCCTTGCAAAAGTGCCCCAAATATGTCACATCCCTCTTAGGGTCACCCCACAGATTTTCTATTAGATTTACAGTATATATATATATATATATATATATATATATATATATATATATATATATATATATATATATATATATATATATATATATCAAACAGTAGAAAAGTCACACAAACAAACCATTTAGTAAAAACTACAAAAAAAACTTAGCCAAGCCAGAGTTTTCATTGTGTGATACCTTTAACCTCCTTCAATACAGGCCCATGGGATATATGCAAATGATTATAAATAATATAATATAAAATGATTTGCATATATCCCAAGGGTGTGTAAGCTTTTAAGCGAGAAACTCTATTCCATTTTTGGGAAGCTACATTTTTGGTTAAAGCAGTTCAATCTGAAGGCATCATAAATGGGACATTCTATAACATGCAAGTTATTGGCTGGAAATGCCCTGGATCAACTGGTCAACACCCCCACCAGAGGTGATAACATGTTAGACCTGGTCATCACCAACATGGGCGACTGGTGTTCCACACCGGAGTTCAACCCCTCGCTGGTTAGATCTGACCTAAATAATCACTCTGGATATCCATATTCCGCCCCACCCCCGGTCAAAGAAACCACCGTGAAAAAAACTTTTCAAAAGCAAACTTCATGTTACTTAAGACTTAAAAAGTTTCAAATCTCCCATGCTAAAGGATAACTCTGTCCAAGCTGCAAAATCCTTTACTAATGCACTCTACGGGCACCTGCAAGAATGCATGGATCATGCTATTCCAAGCAAAACCAAGACTCTCTCCTCCAAGAAAAGGAAACCAGTCTGTGGGACCCCTGCCATAAACAAGCTATACAATAGAAAGAGGAAACTAGTACAGAAAAGAGTAAAATCCCAAGAAAGGAAGACATCCCTGATCAGTATCAGCAAGGAACTACGATCCCTCATAAAATCACCCAAGGCTAGCTTCGAAAGAAAAATTGCCAAGGTCTCCAAAGATAACCACAAGGCATTCTTTAGCTATGTCAAGAATCTAAGTGGCAAATTCTCAGATCTGCTCAGAGTTAGTGTAGAATGGCACAAAACACACTGAACTGACTGTTAACACCAACATCCTGGCAGACAGGTTCAGTGCAAACTTCACCCCCCTCTCACCCCAAAAGGGCCCATAACCATACCAGAAGAATGTAGTGCCTCTGAAATCATAGACATTCAAGTTAAAACAGCCCTCTCCAAATCCAAACACAAAACATCAGTGGGACCGGATGGTGTCCCAGGCTGCATCCTACACGAGCTCAAAGATGAACTAACCCCTCACCTAAACACACTGTTCAAACTCAGCCTCTCAACAGGCTACGTGCCCATAGAGTGGCACACAGCAACAGGTATGTATCCCATTCCACAAAGGTGGAGCCACAACAGACCCCGGGAACTATCGCCCTATATGTCTCACTAGCTTGGTCTGCAAGGCTATGGAGCGCATCATCATGGATCTCATTAACAGAAACATTGGGAACCTCCAAACACTGGACCATACCCAGTTCGGCTTTGTTAAGGGCAGATCATGCCTCCTATAGCTGGTGGACTTCATTGAGACAGTTACCAAGGCTATCGATGAGGGAAATGTGGTCCACACAGCCTACCTAGACCTTGCAAAGGCCTTTGACACCATTTCCCATTCTGGTATTATAGACAAGCTCACCAGTCTGAACATAAACCCCTACGTCACGAGTTGGGTTGCCAACTGGCTCATGGACAGAACCCATGTCGTAAGAGTTGTAGGGGCTAGGTCTGACTCTAAACCGGTTACAAGTGGCATTCCCCAGGGCTCAGTCCTAGGACTCCTCCTGTTCGGCATATGCTTCTCAGAGGTACAGACAAGCACAGGAGGACTATGGCTGACCAAGTTCACAGACGATTACAATCTAGGGGCTATAATTGACTCTCCAGCTGACACAGACATCCTCCAAAAGGGTCTCACTGAGACAGACACCTGGTGTCAAAACCATGATCTCAAGCTAAATGCCAAAAGGTGCACAGTCATCCCCTTTGGAAAAAACAA